>NC_059393.1:350000-497500 GCF_019703515.2 Myxocyprinus asiaticus
TTTTTTCATAAAAACGATTTCAATACTATTCCACATAGATGTTAAAAGCATTTACTAGCGAGTCTGGTGCTTTCCTTATATTTCGTTTTTATGGGTGTGGATTATGATAATTGTGAAAATGCACACGCCCACCATTTACAAATGTTTGGAATTCACTAGCATACACACATTTAATGAACAACTCTGGGGTGTATGTAGCGTTTGGGTATCCAGACAAAACTTTGCGATAAGGTCCATTTTATGCGTAAATCACTCCCAATTTATTATATACAGTATTTACGAATGTTTCATGAATGAGGCCCGACGACTTCTGGTTTATAATTACATAGGCCAGACACAGTAACATCTTTTATGTGTTCATCTGAACAGAGTTGAATTTGCATATTTAAAACAAGTTGGAAGGATCCAATGGACCACTCCAGAGGAGTATATCTTCATATTTATCTTCTCATAACACCTTTGGAAAATATTTTCCAAAGTTTCTAAATACACTTCAAAGTTTACCGTGGTCACATTGTTTCGAATTTCTTTATCTTGTTGGTAACTGAGAAAGGCAGTGCTTTGATACTGATGTCTCCCTTCATGGCAGCAGGGGTGTTTTTGATGACATAATTGAATACTGTCTAAAGAGTCTAAATAGACGTAAAACTGCCAGAAATTCAGCAGTTTTCCCAAATGGCAATAGTCATATCGTACTGTTCATGTGTTAAACTTGCTATAGTTTACTTCCACGTTGCTTCTTCATCAAATAGCATTGTCAAATATCTGTACTGAAATTTCCTCCAGGAAATGCAAATCTTGTTCTAACTCTTGTGCTGCAGAAACTCTTGTGAGTGCATTTGCGGCTACTGTAGGGATGGATAGGGTTGCAATAAGTTAGAGTTTGGTTTAGTGAGCGACATTGCTTGCCATCTGTAAACAGTCTACAGTTAGGCTTATTAGGCTTAATTATTCAATTATTAGGCTTATCATTAGCAAATTTTACTTATTGAGCATGGGCCTCATTATCATTTTGCTGTTGTCACCATTTTATGTAAGCTGTGGATACCACATTTAAAGTGCTTAGAGTAATGAACAGCATTTGTGTTCCTTTAAAACAGTTTATAATATTGTCCTCTAAAGCATGTGATTGGTGTCTCGGGAGAATTTCAATTTGTAAATTATTTCACAATAATGCCATGGCAATTAGTTAACAATCTCTCACCAGAACACTGCCTTGTCTTATTTGTCATATTTATGCATTTATTAAATCCCAGGTTTATTTTCTGAAAGCATGCCAATGTGATGTAGATATTTAGTTTTATTTGTGGCCTCCCAAACAAAATTGAATGACATTCATCTTGCATTCACTTTATAAGCACTAAATATGCTTGATGAATAAGATTTGAAACTTACATCTGCGTGGCGTGACTGAAGCCAGGTTCCACCGAACCACCACAGAACCACTCATGCAACTGATCCACTCTGTGCTACAGTCACTCTGAAGCTCGCAGGTGTATGCTCATATCGCAAGCCCCTTTGACATTTGATCATGTGCAGGATATGAATTATAGTCTTTTTCAAGAATGGAATTTCAACTAGTAAATTACATAATTATCCTTGTTGCACACCACTGCCTCATGCGAGGACTCGCTATTTTGGATCCGCTATATGCAACGCATAATTTAAATTAATTTTAACCCATTGCATACTGTTCAGGACTCTCTGAGTCATTTAAAGGTTAAACTTCTGATGCACAGGGTCACGTGACCAAACACCATGGCGTCGATTTCCGTTAAATGTTTTTATGGGCATAGCACCAACAAAAGTGCCTCTGGTAAGAAACCTCTTCAAAGTTTTTCACTGAAACCTGTTTGGTTGTAAAGAGTATCGTCTCTAGTTTCGTTTGATATGCTGATTTAAATATTTTGTTCATTTTTCGCACTTTGGTGTGCTGATAACCATGAAGTACTCGGGTGAGTGCTGTGGATTGGTTTTCTGACAGACATTCCAAAAACATGTTCGTTATTTTGAATAACTTTTCACAACACATCTTTGGGTCATTTCGCTTCATTGTAATATAGATTTATTATAGTTATATTTTATTTTGTTATCACTGTACAATACAGTTCTATTCATTAACATTAGTAAATGCATTCCTATATATTAACTGTGCATTTCCGCGTTGAGAATAAACGTATGCAAAAGCTGAAAAAAATAGCTTTCGGAGGTTTTATATGGAGTTAGGATGACAATAAGGTGCATTTCAAACTGAGACCAGTGCAGATAGACAGCACACTGGAGGTTAAGTCATTCACTAAATAGGGAGCAAGAGAGCAAGTAATATATGCAGCTAAGTGCATTCACTCCTAAAATCCAACCAAAAGTTCAGTTTCAGGCAGAAGATGATGTTCAACATGTTTGGCAGATATGAGACAATGATAATCAGTAAATAGATTCAGAATGTTGTAATGCAACATTTTATTTTAACATGGTTGGCAGTGATTTGATGATGCTGGCCATTATTTTAATCAGAATTATTAATTCAGCTTTATAGAAAATCAGCTGTAATGTCTATAAAGTATAAAAAACGTGAATAACCAACACTCCTGCACAAACTGTTTGATGAAAAAAATCCTGCTGTCCACATACTGTTGTGTATACCAGAAATTGACATTTGCAGTAGTAACAATGTAATTACTCATATCAAAATTATAATTTTTTTACTAGTAGAATGTACATAGCTGAAATGTGTAACTAGTGAAAAATTATAGATATCTGTCATTGTGTTTTGAAAGAGGAGTGAATGGCATATCATTGTGAATTCTTGTGAAAATGCAGTTAAAGATATCAATTATGTTTTTTTTTTTCTAGTTGAAAAGTAATTTTTTATATATATATATATATATATATATATATATATATAAAATGGTATTTCTGCATGTAGTTGTCATTTTTTATGTAATGAATTAACATTCTTATTAGTGAAAACCTAATTACTGATATCAAGAATTAGCATTTTAACTAGTATAATCTGTAATTCATATCCTGCATGTGATTATGTTGAAAGCGCTCGATATATACGTCAGCCAGGCTACCCTCAATATGCGTGCTTCAGATACAGAAGAGCACAGAGTGGTTATCTTGCGCGAGTCAAACTAGCTTTCACTTAATACCACAATGCAGACTACAAAACTTATGTGACTCAAATTACAAATCTTTTTAAACTGAACATCACCTCACTTACTAAAATGTATCACAGTACACTTTAACAGAAATGTTATATCTAATCTCTCAGGGGGAATCTGTTAGAATAGATAACTAGCCCTATAGATAAAATCTAGCCCTATAGAAATAAAGTTAGTTTAGTATGAATTCCCACAGCAACCTGAACTAAAAAAAATCTGTTGAATTCAAAATGTTCCATATGCTTAGATGATAAAAACATAAAATTGTTATCCAATTTAAATGTCAAATGCAACCACTTAATTATGCAAATATTGAGTAATTGCAATAATGCGTTTGTGGATGACTGTGTAAATCAACCATCACCAAAGACTATATTTTACCCCCCGAAAAACCCTGATGATGGAGTTCAGCTCAATAGTACCATCACATGACGCACGTCCATTGATCAGATCCAGATCCAGGCCACATGTTCAGACCTACATGAGAACATACTGAACAATCTTAAGCTTGGTTGTGTGGTGTGTGTGTGTGTGTGGTGTTGTCCAGACTGCAGACTTACAGTCTTACACAGATATGGTAAAATCGCATCCAGTGATTCATGTCCAAAAAATCACTCCAGTGCTGATAGTCATCTCATCTTATGTAAGAGACAGTAAGGAATGAACACTGGACTATAGATTTTCCCTGTTGATTGTCACTAATTCACTAAGAATTAATTGATCATGCAAATAGCGCCTTCTATAATGAGCTTTTGTTTGGTTTGAAAGTTGCCATGTTTGCACAGAAAATCATGACAATGACTTAATTGAAATATGCATAGCACAGCACCATACCAGCGCCTATACGCAAAAGGGGATGAACCAAAAAAATTATGATATTCACTTTACTGTAATGTAAAAAAAATTAAAATAACAAATTATATATATATATATATATATATATATATATATATATATATATATATATATATATATATATATATAATTATTATTTAAATTGTAAAGTTTTTGTGCATCATAGTATTACCCTTGGTACTGCCTTTCATTTTCACAGATTGTTAATGTAAAAACAATACTACTGTAATACAGCAAAAAAAGACCGTTATTATAATGAGTCATCGTAGAAAACAATGGGAACATGGGAACTTATGCATCCTGAAAATAATGTCACAATAGCAAATATCTTGATAGTCCTAATTGTAGGCTTTATTTTCTGTATGCAAAACATAATTTCATATTTTTATATCCATTTGCAGTTAAATATGACCAGGACATTTTCTTAACAGGTTTCTTGAGAATCACCCAAAGTTTTGTGCTTGAATACCATGCATGTAAATGTTTAGTGAATATTTACAGAGCAGAGGCGTCTATCACTGAAAACCCCTCTGCTTATTGCATGCTGATCAGAGTGCTGCTGTGATATCATTGTGATGTCACAATGCTCTCAACAGAGAGACGGAGAACGAGAGGGGACAGACTTGCGAGACAGAGAGAAACCATGGATGACTGGTATTTGACTTTGTGGCAAAGACATGCAGAATCCTTTAGCTACACTCGTGGCCTTCACATAATTGCATCCGCATCACATTGTGCTACAGGGGGATTTCACAGAATAATACAGACACTCAGACAAGCTGAAGCATCACAGCTCCAGGACAGCAGAACACCACATGAGTCATGTGATCTTCAGAGTGAACGTCAGTGAGTGAACATGTTGTAAAAGGATGGGAGAAAATGAAGTTTGTTGTGTTCGTGTTTTTCAGGAGCCCAGCACTAAGCGAGTGAAGCCTCTGTCTAGAGTGACCTCTTTGGCGAGTCTCATTCCTCCAGTGAAAGCAGCCCCGCTCAAACGCATCGGACAGACGCTGCAGGTACAGGCCTCACCAGCATCAGCCGCTCCATTTTCTTACTATAACATCTGCTCACTAACAACAGAGTTTCAGACAGTGTGCTCCGAAGGGTTTCTGAATGCACTTGTTATCAGCTCTTTCTGTGTTTATCTTTCATTCAAGAATGTTGTGCTCAGCCCTCAGAGCAGTCAGGAACTGCAGCATGCAACCATGGAGGGTCAAATTTCCCCAAAAGTCCTTTTTTAGATCATGACTTCATTGGTCACCCTGTTAATTAAGTTTCAATTGAAAAAAAAAATGCCCAGGTATTAACAGGGTGACCAATGGTTAAATTGTCAGTCAAAACTGAAGTGAACTGAAGAGAGATGTTGTGTGGGTGAGCTGCATTCAGCCCTCGGCTAGACTTACTGCAGAAACTGTTAGACATGACAGGTTAGAGATGCGTGGTATGACCAAAGTCTTATGTCACAGTATGCTTAAGGGGTAATGCACAGGATTGTTGATCGTTATCAACCTGGGGGATCTGGCCATAAAACTGAGGAGTCTTATATCACCCTGGTGGGTTTTTTGTGATAATGACCATCTGACTGTACATTATCCTGCTTATATACGACTACTTAACAAATAAATAAAAAAAACATGAAATACTAATTCAAATTTAAGTTATTTTATTAGCTTACTTTTAGAGACTGTGTCGAGACAGAACACAAGCGTAATTGCCTGCGGAAATACCCGTAACTGCTTGTGTTATAGCAAGTTATAGCATGTGGCAAGTTTCTCTGTACCGTGAATAACCAAACTTTGCCTCATGTTAATAACAAGGTCTTCCATACCACTCTATCGCAAGCACCTTCGACATTTAATCATGTACAGGATATGCACTAGTTAAAACATGAATTACTGATATAAAAAATTACGCAATTGCCCACGGAAATACCATAACTACCAATTCTTTATATAAAAAATGGAATCGGATCATTGTGTGTGGGTTACAGTGAGGCACTTACAATTAAAGTGAATGGGGCTGATTTTTGGAGGGTTTAAACATAAATGTGAGCTTATAATTTTATAGAAGCACTTACATTAATTCTTCTGTTAAAACTCATGTATTATTTGAGCTGTAAACTTAAATCGTAATTTTTACAGTCATTTTAGAGTTTGTTGACATGACATCATCATGGTAACGAAGTTGTAAAATTGGCTATAACTTTACACAGATGTGGATTTTTTTTAAAGAAAAGGAGGGATGAATCAATGTAAATTGTTGTGGTAATCAACATTATGCCACAAATGCTGTCGATTGAGCTTAACTTGTACTGAACCTGGAATAATCCTTTAAATGTCGAAAGGGCTTGCAATACCTGCACTGTACATTCGCATTACTTGATGTTTCGCTCTCGTGTGTAAACAGCATAAAGCAGCCCTGCCAAATGTGTGTGTGTGTGTGTGTGTGTGTGTGTGTGTGTGTGTGAGAGAGAGAGAGAGAGAGAGAGAGAGAGAGAGAGAGAGAGAGAGAGAGAGAGAGTGAGATTAGAATTCAGACATTTATCACACAAGGCTGCAAACAGAGAGAAAGTCCAAAGGGACAGGAAATTAGAGTTTGTTTTACATGTCTGGAGGCTCAAAGAGAGAGAGACTGTTGTTTGTGACTAATGTAACACAGGTAGTTAAATCATCACAGCCACACACTGTAAAAGCCCCAGCATTGAGACAGACATGTACAGTCAGACACAAAAGATCATTAAGATAAAGTAGCAAACTAGATGACAATCCCATAATGCATCATTTTTTTCAGAGATAGTGGATGAGACATAAATATTTATTTCCTTCACTGTATTCACTGGTGTTCTTTATCTTCAGCGTTCGATCAGTTTCCGTGGTGAGGGCAGACCAGAGATCATGGCTCCGCGGCCGTGGAGCAGACACACAACGCCCGCCATCACTAAACGCCGTGACAGCAAGCTGTGGAGTGAGACTTTTGACGTGGGGCTGGGACACATGTTGTCGTCTAAAGAAATAAAGAGACAAGAGGTGACATCCATTGCTCTGATTGGTCAGGACTGCATTAGAGTGTATATGCACCAAAATTATACAACATCATGAGTGTCCCTAAAAAATCTCAACATTTTCAGTTGTTGATACCAATACCTGTCAAATGGCATGATTGTCAATACAAATTTCAATACCATAGCAAAAACAAATATTACTTGGAGAAAACACTTATTTAATTAAAAAAGATAAATTCAATTAAAACAATGGCATGGAGCCTTCAGGTGTTTCTAAATAGACCTTTTTACACAGACTATAGCCCTATTCAGACAGGATTAGTTTTCCAGACATACTGTATGTCTGTAAAGTAATTATTGCTGTGGACGTCTGTAATGTTTACCGTTGATTCGCACGGGATAAGCGATGTTGGTAAAAATCACATATTTGGGTGTGTTTACTGCATATATACCCCTATGTCAAGCACAACTGGCCTATTAGAAAGTGTTTACTGTGCTGATTAATTATGCAGGAAATATTAAACATGATCATATAAGCCTATCCTGTATCTGGGATTAATTATAAGAAGAAATTGATTGGAATATCTGGCTAAATGCAACAGAACTGGTTACATTAAGAGCCTAATCCTACACAACACTCTTGAATGAAAAATATAGACAATCCATTAACATAATTTTATTTATCCCTCCGGAATTTATGTTCTGAAACGTGGGACTCAATTTTCCGCACTCACTCCACTCAAATAATAAAAAATGATGTGCTTGTTTACCTTTCCTATTATACTTACCAAAAGAAAACTCAATCGTTTCTTTCTCTTTTACATGGGTAAAAAAACACTCGACAACATAAAATGCTTGAGAAAAACCTGAATCAGTTCAATCACACAACAGCCAGTGTTATTTAAAGTTGTAAAGGGTGTCTTGTATTTTCTGGCTTCTCTTGACCAATATCGACTTTAGAAAACTTAAGAAACAGTGATATTTAAAGGGCTCAAGGGCTTGAAAGTGCTGATTTAGGGTCTTTTTTACAAACATTTAAATTTGCACGTGATTAATATTACCAGGGGTTGTTTTTACATGCCGTTTTATAGTAGCTAAAACACGCTGTAATTTTTACTGGCGCTGGAACGCGCACTCCGTAAAAAGTCTGGAAAAATGACTGACATGTCCGATTTGCATGGGATTAAAATTACTGAGAAGCTTGTCTCCATATAAAACGAATCCCTGAATAGGGCTTATGATGATGTGTTCCACCTAATGTACAGTACGTACAGTAATTATTGCTAACTTATTTATATTTCATTTTTTTGTATTATATCATGTAAATTTGTAACATTATACTTAGCATTATATTACCCTGGAATTAGATTAAAAATCACTAGCTACCACAGCAGCAGTGGGGTTTCTAATACAGCAGCGACAGTAGGGAGTGACAGAAAATTTGGCATCTTCTCTCTTCTGGCTGCTATATAAAGTTTTTATTTATTTATTTATTTTATTTTTTTGGAAAGTTGTGGAAACTTAATGGTGGAATTTATTTTCCTGTTGTAACAAATTGGTTGTCAATCTATTTAAATTTTTGGAATCAAATTCATTATATGCTATACAGGTTAATTAACCTAATTAATTGCTGTTAGAGGCATGTATCAATATTTGCCAAACATAGGCCCCCAAATAAAGATAAATTAGATTTTATATATATGTATGCTAACAATTTTATTTAGGAACACTCATGCCCCCAAATTACAATGTAAATTTAATGTAACTTTACTGTCACAACACATGTAACATACTGTATGTACAGTATAAGCTGTTCTGTCCTCTGCCTCAAACGCCTTGCTTGAGTGGACAGTCAGATAACGCCTCCCAAAGACAACAGACAAAGGAAGTAGTTTAGAATCTTTACTGATGTCGATGGAATGGGTACAAAATATGGGATTCTAAATAGTAAAAGTTTACAAATATGTTAATTTAAATCTTATAAATGCTCTTTACATTAAATACAGCCCAAATTACAATCCCCAGCAACAGTAGAGCTAATTCACAAAATGAAGAAAATATGACACATAAACATAGTAAGTATAATCAACAACTAAAGATACATCTTCATTATTGAACTATAATGTGATCATTTCAAAGCCAACTGAAATCAAAGAACAACAGCAGCCATGACCACATGCTCTTTCCTTCCATGCTGAAAAATTAGGAGCACACTTATGACATCATAAGTTAAGGACTCAATAAATTTTACATGTAATACCAACTTTCAACAGTAGGTGTCACTTCACTTCAACTTAACAATCTATTAATATAACTTAACTGAAAATGTCCATAGGGGACAGAACACTCCCTGTCTGGTATTCAATGAATACCAAATTTTCTTTGTCTAAATTTAGACCTAAATTTTACTTTATTTAGATTGCTCATGAGGGAGTAGAACTATCTCATTGATTGGTCTCTGGAACAGCTTAGGTCCATCTTTCCCAATGATTTTGACTTGCACCTTTCGAACCTGCCCATATTGACTGGGTAAGTTATGATACCAAGAGGCCAGTGATTCCATTTAGATTGAGAGTCCTTTAAAAGAACTACATTCCCTGTAGAAATGTTAGGCTGTTGGAATTGCCATTTTTTTTCCAATATTGCAGAGTTGATAAATACTGTTTATGCCACCTGTCCCAAAATGTGTTGGCAAGGATTTGCACTCTGCGCCACTGTTGCTTGTACAAGTTAGACTCTCCAAAGTCACCAACTGGGACAGGACAAGGACCAGTCTTTTGGGTGAGTAATGTGGCAGGTGTGAGTATGAAAGGATCTGTAGGATTGGTTGACACAGGAATCAGTGGTCTGCTGTTTACAATGGCAGTGACCTCAGCCATAAAGGTGGCGAGTACCTCATGTGACAGTTTAGAAGGCCCCATTTGAAATAGCATGGAGTCCAAAATCCTGTGTGCAACACCAATCATCCTCTCCCATACACCTCCCATATGCGATGAATTCGGTGTGTTGAATGTCCAGGCGCAGCCGTGATTAGAGAGGAATCCTTCCACTGCTCTTCCATCAGTGTTGGAGGGAATTTGTAGGTCTTTACAAGCTCCAATGAAATTGGTTCCTCTGTCAGAGTGAATATGTTTGACTGGACCCCGAATTGCTATAAACCTCCTCAAAGCATTTATAAAGCTGGAGGAATCTAAAGACTCAAGGACTTCTATGTGGATGGCTCTGATACTCAAACATGTGAAAAGCACTGCCCATCTCTTGCTTTCAGCATGGCCACCTCTTGTCTTTTGTGCGGATAATGTCCAGGGACCAAACACATCTAGTCCCACGTGTAAAGGGGGCTCCATGCTGAGCCTATCTGCAGGCAGATTTGCCGCCATCTGAGTCTCACAGACTCTCCTGAGTCTGTGGCACACTACACATGCATGAATAAGACTGGTCACACACCTCTTGAGGCCTACTACCCAATAGCCAGCAGATCTAATTGCCCCCTCTGTGACGGCCCTGATGGTGTGTCAGTTTATGGAAATATCATGCCAAAATTGATGCTACATCGTTCCGTCCAGGCACAGTGAGAGGTCTCTTTTCTTCAGGAACTACATTGCATCCGGTAAGTATTCACAGCGCTTCACTTTTTCCACATTTTGTTATGTTACAGCCTTATTCCAAAATGGATTAAATTCATTATTTTCCTCAAAATTCTACAAACAACACCCCATAATGACAACGTGAAAGAAGTTTGTTTGAAATCTTTGCAAATTTATTAAAAATAAAAAACGAAAAAAATCACATGTACATAAATATTCACAGCCTTTGCCATGACACTCAAAATTGAGCTCAGGTGCATCCTGTTTCCACTGATAATCCTTGAGATGTTTCTACAACTTGATTGGAGACCACCTGTGGTAAATTCAGTTGATTGGACATGATTTGGAAAGGCACACACCTGTCTATATAAGGTCCCACAGTTAACAGTGCATGTCAGAGCACAAACCAAGCCATGAAGTCCAAGGAATTGTCTGTAGACCTCCAAGACAGGATTGTATCGAGGCACAGATATGGGGAAGGGTACAGAAAAATTTCTGCAACATTGAAGGTCCCAATGAGCACAGTGGCCTTCATCATCCGTAAATGGTAAAAGAGCTGGCCGCCCGGCCAAACTGAGTGATCGGGGGAGAAGGGCCTTAATCAGGGAGGTGACCAAGAACCCGATGGTCACTCTGACAGAGCTCCAGCGTTTCTCTGTGGAAAGAGGAGAACCTTCCAGAAGAACAACCATCTCTGCAGCACTCCACCAGTCAGGCCTGTATGGTAGAGTGGCCAGACGGAAGCCACTCCTCAGTAAAAGGCACATGACAGCCTGCCTGGAGTTTGCCAAAAGGCACCTGAAGGACTCTCAGACCATGAGAAACAAAGATTGAACTCTTTGGCCTGAATGGCAAGCATCATGTCTGGAGGAAACCAGGCACCGCTCATCACCTGGCCAATACCATCCCTACAGTGAAGCATGGTGGTGGCAGCATCATGCTGTGGGGATGTTTTTCAGTGGCAGGAACTGGGAGACTAGTCAGAATCGAGGGAAAGATGAATGCAGCAATGTACAGAGATATCCTTGATGAAAACCTGTTCCAGAGCGCTCTGGACCTCAGACTGGGGCGAAGGTTCATCTTCCAACAGGACAACGACCCTAAGCACACAGCCAAGATAACAAAGGAGTGGCTCCGGGACAACTCTGTGAATGTCCTTGAGTGGCCCAGCCTTGACCCCGATTGAACATCTCTGGAGAGATCTGAAAATGGCTGTGCACCGACGCTCCCCATCCAACCTGATGGAGCTTGAGAGGTCCTGCAAAGAAGAATGGGAGAAACTGCCCAAAAATAGGTGTGCCAAGCTTGTAGCATCATACTCAAAAAGACTTGAGGCTGTAATTGGTGCCAAAGGTGCTTCAACAAAGTATTGAGCAAAGGCTGTGAATACTTATGTACATGTTTTTTTTTTTTTTTTTTAATACATTTGCAAAGATTTCAAACAAACTCCTTTCACATTGTAATTATGGGGTATTGTTTGTAGAATTCTGAGGAAAATAATGAATTTAATCCATTTTGGAATAAGGCTGTAACCTAACAAAATGTGGAAAAAGTGAAGCGCTGTGAATACTTTCCAGATGCACTGTAGTTTCACCTCTGCAAGATGACCTCCTACTCTCAACAAACCTTTTTGATCAATAAAGGGATCTAAGGACCAATTGGGCTACTTTTGAGAAGCTGTTCATTGCATCTGAGGCACTGCAATTCATCAGCATACGTTTTCTGTTGAACTGTTCATATTACAACTTCTGCACCCTGAAGAAGTATGTCTGCACTCCTTTGCATTCCTCTGCGGTGTTATTTTCGACTTTCTTGTAGGAACGCGCAACAAGAATCAGACTACCGAGAGCTCTGGTCAGACGTTTCCAGTCAGAAAAGCATTCAAAGCGCTTTGAGACAGTGGTATGCAATACTGTTACTTGGATGGTGCAAGAATGCAGGCCCAGTAAACCAGATAGTATTCTGCAATTTGGCTGTTGATATTTTTCTCGTTGCAACATCACCTGGATTATGCTCTGAACTCACATAATGCCACTGCTCTGGTATGGTGCTTCTTCGGATTCTCTGAATGCGATTGCTTACATAGACATGAAATCTCTGTTTCTCATTGTAGATGGATCCAAGGACTACTCGACTATCCGTGTAGAAGGTAATCTTGTCAAATTTGACGTCCATCTCTGCAGTAATGATTTCCATCATATTCACAGCTAACACAGCTACACAAAGTTCCAGTCTGGGTACGGTGTTTTCTGGTTGTGGCGCTAACCTTGCTTTTCCTGAGATGAACCCTGTATGACAGTTACTGTCTGGGACTACTGCTCTGAGGTATGCAACCACTGCGATTACTCTCTCGGAAGCATCAGAGAAAACGCAAAGCTCTTTAAACTTGGTGCCTGACAGTGATGTGTGCCCGTAATCTCTTGGGACTTGTACATATTGCAATTCTTGCAAAGAATCTCTCCATTCCTCCCACAATTTTTGCTTATCTACAGGTAAGAATGCATCCCAGTCAGAAGAGTCTTGAGTCAACTCCCTGAGAACAGCTTTGCCTTATACTGTTACAGGAGCCACAAACCCAAGTGGATTGTACAAGCTGTTTACTACTGATAGTACTCCACGTCCAGTGAATGGCCTTTTATCATTTTGAACTTGAAAGGTGAAGCAGTCTGCATCCAGATTCCAAAGTAAGCCAAGACTATGTTGCACAGGAAGTGGACCAGCACCTAAATCCAGATCTTTCAGTGAACTGGCATGATCCTCAGAGGGAAAGGCTCTCATCATGTCTTTGCTGTTTGAAGACGGTTTATGCAGCCTCAGGTTAGAGCCAGACAGCATGTTCTGGGTACTTTTTAACAAATCAGTTGCCATTTCTGGGGAGGGTAAGGATTTTAGTCCATCGTCCATGTAAAAATCTCACTCAGTGAACTGTTGAGCATCTTGACCTGTGCATCGAAGGCAGTAATGGCTACTGCAGGAGAGGGACTACTCCCAAATACATGGATTTTCATGCGGTATTCCGTGATTTCATTCTCTGGGTTGTTGTCGTGAACCCAGAGGAAACTCAGGTAGTTCCGGTCTGCTGGTCGGACCTTGAAGCAGTGGAACATTTGTTGGATGTCCACAATGAAAGCTACAGGCTCTCTACAAAAGTGCATGAGTACTCCAAGGAGACTGTTACTGAAACTTATTCAGTGAGAAACCTTTATACTGTGCACTTGAGTTTAAGACCACACAGATTTGAGAGGGCTTTTTAGGATGGTACACTCCAAAACAAGGTAGGTACCAGACTTGTTCATTCGGACTTCTTGACAGAGCTAATTCTGCATAGTCATTTTGGAACATTGTCTCCATGAAGGTTACAAAGTCCTTTTTCATTTCAGGCTTTCTCTTGAAGGATTGTTGTAGTGAATTAAGGTGTTCCACATCCTGCGAACAATTGACTGGAAGACGTGGCCTGGGCTGTCTGAATGGAAGTGAGCCAACCCACAAATTTTCCTCATCTTTGTAGATCTCTCTGTCCATGATCTGTAGGAAAAGCATGTCCTCAATAGACAGGGCTATCCTTTCATCATCATTTCTGCTCTGAAACACATCCCATATTGATGTCTTTTGAGTCTCTTCTTTGAGAAGATCTCTTGGCTTGGGAAGTGATAGACCTTGAAACCTTTCCTTAACTATGTAGTTATTAGGACAGGGGTGGAAAAGAGTATGCCGTCCATTGTCCAGAATGTTTGTGTGGTAAGTTTGGACAGAGGTCGGTTTATGAACCTTTCCAAGGCACGTCTCCATTAATTACCCAGCCGAAGTCTAATCTTTGTGCATAAGGGGCATTGGGTGGTCCGTTCACTTGTTCATGGGCTGTATGGACTCTGATTATATCTCTGCCCAACAAAAGCAGAATGGGTCTTGGTGATCGAGCTCTGGAATACTCTTTGCAATATGTTTCAGGTGAGTATGGTTGAGTACCACTTCAGGAGTGGGAATCTCTGTATGGTTGTCTGGAATCTCGTTGCACTCAGTAATACTGGCAAAGGTAAAACTATGCTTCCATCCAAAGACTCCACTTGAAAGCCAGTTGCTTGTCTACCTTCTGTATCAATAGTACCTGCACATGTTTTGAGAGTGTGTGGTGCATTCCAGCCTTTGATACCGAAGGTCGTAAAACTCTGTCTTTGCAAGCGACCTGTTGCTCTGGTCATCTAATACTGCGTACATCTTAACAGCCTTGTCTGGGTGGCCATTGGGATATACTTTCACCAGACAAACCTTTGAGCATGAACATGCAAATTGGTAATTTCCACATACCTCTGTGCAAGCTGAAGAAACTCCAGCCTCTACAGGCATGTCATGATTTCGTTTTTCATTCTCTGGAGAAAGAGATCTCGACTCTTTGGACCATGGCGCTGGGCCTGGATGAAGTGCTACAATGTGAGTTTTTCTACCACACTCTAAACATTTAATGTCTTGGTCACAGTTCTTTGCCACATGTGCAGTAGAACCACAACATTTGTAGCATATGCCATGTTGCTTTAGCAATGCTTTTCTTTCTTCCATACATTTCATTCTGAATCCCCTACATCTGGGAAGAGGGTGAGGCTTATTGTGGATCAGGCACCGTTTTGCCAGGTCTACTTTATTCCTGAGGCCACTAACAGCTGATTGATTTTCAGAGGACACCTGAGTCTTTTGTGTGGTAACAGCCTTGGATGAACAAGTTTGTTTAACTGTCTGTTCAATTTGTGAAGTTCTTCTTGTACAGCTGTGAGAGAGAAGCTTGGATCATTACGCATTTTTGCTTGTTGACATACAAAGTCTACCAAGTATTTAAAGGGTGGAAAGGAAACCCTAAAGTCATTTTTGTACTTAAATCCAACAGTGAGCCATTTCACTTGCAAACTAAAAGGTAGTTTCTGAACTATTGGATTCATGCCATGTGGAATGTCCAGATAGGAAAGACCCACCAGATCACCATCATCCTTAGCTGCTTGGACCTCCATAAGCAAGTCTCCCAGCTCTCTCAGTTTGCGATTTTCTCTGTTTGAAATTTTGGGAGAACTCTCCAGTCTCCCAAATATAGAACTTTCTATCATTTCTGGTGACAATATGTTTCATGGAGTCTATCCCATATTAGCCTAAGGCCTTGTAAAGGATGATTAATTTGTACAGTTCTGATATGTTTCGCTTGTTCTGCAGACTCACAACCCAACCATTTTACTAACAGGTCCATTTCCTCACTGGGTGAGAGGTTAAGATCTTTGGTTGCATTTATGAAAGATGCCCTCCATGCCCTAAAAGCCTCTGGGCTATCATTAAACTGCATTAGACCTGTGGACACTAATTTGCGCCTTGCGATGAACTTGACAAGATCAGACAATTGTTCGTTTGAATGCAAGTTACCTTGTGGTTCAGTTTGTGAACGTATGGCTGCATGAGTCTCAACAGGACTGAATGTCACTTGCCTATATCTGTTCCTTTCATCACTGCCTTGGAATGCTGTTGGTAGTGAATTATACATATTACAAGATGGTCCAGAGTAATAATCCTCATATTGAACTGGGTTCACAAGGTTTCCATTTGTGGTTTGCGAAATGGTAGGGCACTGCACACTCTTTGAATTAGCAATTTGAGTTTTGGAAGACATGGCATGAGAACTATGCTGAACATGCTTCTGCAAATGGAAATAAGTGGCTGGGTTGTGTGGAGCTTTTGAATCATTTATGCTTCCATTGTCATAAAATGGACCATCAAGCACTGGCATTTGTGAATCCACAACACATTCAGCATGTTCCTCCAAGTATGTTTTTGTACATTCTTTTGTGTCCTCTATTGGCAGCTCTGTTACTCAAATTATCTCCACTTTCCTGCTCTACAGCTATCTCTAAGTCTTCTGCCTTGCTTGTGTGGCCGCAGCTCTCTTTTCAAGCTGTAGAGTTTCTAATGATGCCTCCAGTTGTGCATGCTTTATTTTAAGTTCACTTTATGTTTTGGCAAATGCTACTTCAGCTGATGAGCTGTGCGAGCACTGAGATGAGTGTGATGCATTGGACCTGTTCCTCAGCGATCCGGACTTGGAACTTGACTTGGACATTGTAGGAAGGAAGGTTTGGCTTATGAGCTGGCTTGCTCCCTGCCGTGGAGTTTCAACTTTCTGAACAACTGAGAGTTGGTCGCTTGAAGTGTCATTTTACTGTTCTGTTCTGTCCTCTGCCTCAAACGCCTTGCTTGATTAGACAGTCAGATAACGCCTCCAAAGACAACAGACAAAGGAAGTAGTTTAGAATCTTTACTGATGTCGATGGATGAAAATACAAAATATGGGATTCTAAATATGAAAAGTTTACAAATATGTTCATTTAAATCTAATAAATGCCCTTTACATTAAATACAGCCCAAATTACAATCCCCAGCAACAGTAGAGCTAATTCACAAAATGAAGAAAATAATACGACACATAAACATAGTAAATATAATCAACAACTAAAGATACATCTTCATTATTGAATTATAATGTGATCATTTTAAAGCATATCGACAATGCCTTCAAACCCATCTGAAATCAAAGAACATCAGCAGCCATGACCCCATGCTCTTTCCTCCCATGCTGAAAATCTAGGAGCACACTTATGACATCATAAGTTAAGGACTCAATCAATTTTACATGTAATACCAACTTTCAACAGTATGTGTCACTTCACTTCAATTTAACAATCTATTAATATAATTTAACTGAAAATGTCCATAGGGAGAGAACATAAGCAGTGTTAAAAAACTGAAAGAAAAATTTCTACACAAATAAGAAAGATAATACTTGATAAGTAACAAAGCACATAGACACCTTCACTGATAAAACTTTTTCAAGTTTATATTGTGAATCTCACACTCACAGTGTCTAGACGCAGACATGGCTGTTCACCTTATGAACATCTGCCAAATAAAGATGTATTGGTAATTCTTTATAATAACTTTGATTAGTTATTAGCAACATTATATATTGCTTTACAGATCAGTTCAATAACATTCAAAAATTAATATACAGGAAAATGTATGACAAACACTCATGACATTCATAACTATTTGAAAGCATTTTAACTTATTATCTGTTAAGTGTTATATAAAATGTAATAATTCTTGTTAGTATAATTAATGAAACATGCTTTCTTTGAGGCACACATAAACTACCTCACATTTTATGCGAGATGTCTCTATGCTATGATTTAGTCCTACTGAGGTGAAGGATTTTCTCATGAATAGCGTGTCCACTGACCCCAATCAGACGCATTTTTCTGGTACAGTAAATATGGCTACCAAGTGCAACCCTCCAAAAAATAACTGACAGATATTCAACAAACAGGCTAAATAATTGTAACCTTTCATTGCACAAAACTATCAGAGTCCTCATATAAAAACAGTTATGCCCATCCCAGATGCAGAATGATGCATTCAGTGTCAGTGAAACAGCACATAAAACACAGCATGCTGTCAGATGTGCCTTTCAATTCACCCCTACATCACTGCTAAAAATAATGCAATGGAAAACACCAACAACTGAACAAGCTTTTCAGAACACTTTTCTGTTTACTTTGAAATCAATTAAAAGATGACAATGGCACTTTTAAATGTAATTTGCATATATGGTTAGATGCATTTAGTTTTTATTCTGATGTTATTTTAAGTTGATGAGTTTTGATTGTTTGTCAGATGTCGCGCACACTGGTGCACCCAAATAATAGCAAATGCAAGTGAAATGCTCATACTGTAGTGCACTAATGTATATTTATTTATTTATTTATATAATTAATCACATTGTTATTAATCAATCAACACGTTAAATTGATGCCCTTAACAAAATCATTTAAAAGTGATCAACTGCAAATCGAAAAATAAAAATTGAATATTAAAAAAGTAGGATATTGAAGCATTATTTATATGGCTACCATCACCTACAACAATCAACAGTTATGTACATTGGAAAGCCTGAAGATGTTGTTCGTCCAAGACTGTCGATGTTCAACTCTATTGGTTACATGTTGCTAATACACAATGTGTGCAGGCACATACCATAATTTTCATCATGACTGACTCGACCATGAATATTCAAACCATGTTTGGCTTGACCAAGGTGGCAGTACTGAAGCAGGTACCGAGCTGGTACTTCCAATATTGTAGGAAGTTACATTTTTAACATCCCTACATCCTACATTGTAAATGTTTTGAGATTGTGTAAAAACTCAGTCACGTGAAAGGTGCAGTTGTTTCTGTCTGAGGAGAGAGGGATGTTAAAATCTTCTCTTCCCATGTGTTACTTCTGTTTTCCCAGCAGCTAGCGGCTGGTGGGTGCAGTAAAATTAGTGAATTCTGCTTGAAACTTGGCCTTCCCCCCCACAATACTGGGCTTCATCTCTGAACACACAAACATCAAAGGCTGATTTGTGACAAGCAGCTGTGTTTTATGAAGTGTTGAGCTCTGAAGAGGTCATGCGGGTTGTGTGGTTTAGATCTAGCATACATTTGCACTGCAGTTTGTGGGAGAATATCTTCCCAGTCCTGCTCTATGCACCTTAAAGGGTGTGTTTGAAATCTGCTGTCCTTGTATAATTTTGTAAATGTTTCGATGTCAAAATATGTACTTTCTCATATCCAAGTTTAATATGCAAAGTCAACTATACTGTAAGCCATTGGTAAGTTGACTTGCTGAAGAGTGTAAACACTGCAACTCTGTGACACCATCAAAACATTTGTCTGTTTGTTTGAGCATCCCAGCATGTCACATTCTGCATCAACCAGTAATGTGAGTTTGGGGTGGGACAACCTGTCCATTCAACTAGTGAAGACAGGGGGAATGTTTGGGAAACCTGCTTAAAAAGTCATTGCAAGTGTTTGCTAAGGCAAGTATATTAATATTGCACATAGTTCTGTGATTTAATCAAACTCCTAATCCTAAGTATTAAATTTAGGAGTGTAAGTCATGCTGCAGTGTTTGTGCTATGGAATGATGCATCTTTTTTAAGAGAGGTGTGCTAATACTTTATCAGATTAAACAGGAGATAATCTGATGTAGTGCCACAAGGCTCTGTATTAGGTCTTCTGCTGTTCTCCTTGCATATGCTTCCCTTAGAAAACATATTAATGAAACATGGATATGTTTATGCTGATGATGATACTCAACTTTATATTTCCAAATAAAATGGGTGAAAGGACCAAAGCCATATACTGTATAGAGACCAGAATATCACTGAGACTTGGGGTGAGGTCTTTTGAATTGGACCATTAAGTAAGCACCCAGAACACCCCAGCATCCACCTAACAACACCCTAGTCTGGTATTTACATGGCTTATAAATTGTTTAATGCAGTTTATGACTGTTCTTTGGATAATTCTGACAGCTCACTGAAGTTTACACCCATTTTCTTCTCCCTCTCTCCTGTCATTTGTTCATTAGGCCATCTTTGAATTGTCTCAGGGGGAACAGGACCTAACTGAGGACCTAAAGCTGGCCAAGAAGGTACATTCTATTTTTCCCATCAGTCTTTCATGCTGCGTGAAAACGCTGAATTTCAGTGTTCCTCTAGAGCCCTGGGGTCCAGTTTCAGCCTGACTCATAAAACCACCATCTCACACTAAAGGGTCAGAGGTCACAGAACTCACATGTCCTGCAGACAGAGGAAAAGATTTCTGCAACTGTTTTAGACCACTTTGTGTCTCCAGCATTACTTGATTTAGTCAGTGATGATGAATAATCAATGGACGTCACTTTTTATTATTGTAAGTTTAGTGAAGTGTGTAATTCGAGTGCGAAAAAGTGCAATGTGATGAGGTGATTTGGCAAACGTAATGAGCCCGACAAGAAGAGTAACATCTATAGAGCACAACAGTCGGGTTCCAGAAGTAATAATTCATTTTCTCCATAGGGGAATAGATTTTAAACAATAACTTTTAAATCTTTAAAGACACTCTTACTATGAGCTCCGAGGTTGTTTATCGATGGTATATGCCTCTGTTGAAGCCACCAGTCCATATTATTTCATCTTTATTTTAAAACAATCGTGATTGATAGCAGAAATCCTAGTGAAGAACTACACTACACATGATCCTAAAGTGCCAGAGAATTGAGGTGACCACTATCATGATATACTGTGAATGATGCAGTCGAGTCGGTCTCCCTACACTTTAAAAATTTTATATTTGCATATGCCTAATATTTTGCAATAAAACTAAAATATATTATTTCTCTACTTATAATCGACAACTTTAAATCAATAGTTTTCTATTTTCCAAGGTTTTTAATTTGAATACATCACTCGCATGGGATCATGTCCTCATTTTAAGTTCATGCCCTCACTAAAAACATTAAGTGCACAGACTTGTAGCTTTGTCTCTTTGTGCAATATATATATATATATATATATATATATATATATATATATATATATTATATATATACTTTTGCTTCAAATCAAAATTTGTAATGATGTGGAGTCACGTCGGAGCTGGTTTGTTTGGTTATTGGCTTTTTTCCTATTTTATGAAGGATTTTATGAAATCCCTATTGAAAAAATAAATGTGAAAAATACTTCTGGAACCAAAATGGCTGAAAAAATGTGCGGGCACTGTTGCACTCTATTATTTGCCTTTTTTTTTTTTTTTTTATTATTTTTTTATTTTATTTATGTATTTATTTTATAGTAGGCAGTTGATGGTGTATACTGTGTAGTAAAGTACTAAGCTAGTATTCCATTCCAAATGTAGCCAATGACTTGTCAAACAGGTTTTCCAAACACAACCCTGACTTCTTTTGGTCAGGCAAACTGACATTCCTGCTCCAAAGCAACAGCATCGGTTGAGCCAATGTTGTAATGTCAGACTGCTCAAATAAACTGACTGCAATTCTGTTTAGTCATGCTAGTAGCACAGAAATTGCACACTTCACATTTACATTACTGAAGGAGTTTTCAATAGTTACTAAATTCAGTCATATATTCTATGCTCATATATCCTGTTTGATTGGTCTGTGTGATGTCACCTCAGGCGTATCGTGACCCGATGCTGAAGCTGTCCATCATGACCGAACATGAGCTCAATCAGATCTTCGGCACATTGGACTCACTTATTCCACTGCATGAAGGTGAGCAGAAATACACCTGTGCTCACTTACCTGTGTGTGTTACATCACCTTTAAATACACAAGCTACAGTACATGCTGCATAACAGATGATGTGTAGGATCAGTGATCAAACTCATTTGTTTCTTGGTGATCTTGTAGATCTGTTGAGTCGACTGCGAGAGGCCAGGAAACCAGACGGCTCGACCGATCATGTGGGCCATATTCTAGTGAACTGGGTAAGATAAGTAAAGCTCTTATCTGTGTAGAACAGTTTAAAGGGATAGTAAAAAAAAAAAAAAAAAAAAAGAAGCTTTTAAGGCTTGGAACTAAATTAAGTTGTTCCAACACCATATGACTCTCATTCTTCGGTGGAACACAAAAAGAGATGTTTAGCCAAATGTTCACACTGGTCTTTTCCACACAATGAAAGCGTATATTAATCAGGGGTGGTTCAAGCTCAGAAAAAGGACAAAAACACCATAATGGCACCAAACATTAGCATAAACGTATCACAAAACTAGGCCATATGACTTGTAGTTTTTCAAATCTAATTTGTGATTGCATATGTTCAGCAGTGTTGGCTAAGTTTCTCTAAAACAGTAATTCATTACTAATACTAATTACATCTTCTACAGTGCAGTTAGATTACAGTACTAATTACTCTGTCTGAAAAGTAATTGCATTACTTATTACTAATTACTTTCTAAAACCCTTATCAACCTCGACCCGATGAAAAATACAAGGATAGACATGAAACTGTCCTTTTAATTCTTTCAAATAAATAATATAAAATCAAATAAATTATTAATGAACTGGCCAAAGAATTTAAGGGGGCAGCATTAAATTAGAAAACATATATTTTAACATTAGACATTCGATTTCGATTTTAAATACACTATTGTTTTATTTAGAATTGTTCTATAGTCTATACAGTATTTAATGCAATTACATCAGAAGTAACTGTAATTAAATTACTGAAAAATTAAGAGTAATCCTTTTTATTTTTTTCAATGAAAAAGTAATTTAATTACAGTAATTAATTACTTAGTAATGCAATACACCGAACACTTATGTTCAAATATCTCATGTGATGGTTTGTCACTGGTTGTCGTGCGACACAATTGATCACGATGTGCCAAGTTTGAATTTGCAGAAGTGCAAATGTGATTTGAGAGCTTCGATAGAAGGGAAAGATTTTCACTGAATAACAACTTACATTTTGCCCTATTCCTCACATAAAACTGTTCAATGGTTTGCAGTGCATGGGAGTACTAAAAGGGAGTAGTTAACCCTAATAAACTAACTACATTTTTAAGTAGTGTGACAATAGCTCAATTATTTTCACAGTAGTGTAGCTTTTCCAGTAACAAGCTACATTTTCCAATAAGTTGCGCTGTAGCGTCACAAAACATTACATTTGTCACATTGTACTGGAAGCACAGCAATGGAGCGAATGAAGTAATAAAACACGCTCACCTAAACTGTCCTCTCTCTTTCATGTAGCGCTGGGAAAACCAAATTATTTAAGTGAATTGGTTCTTTCTGACAGTTTATATAAATAAATCAGTTAAAGTAAACTATTTTCCTTATATTTAGCATAGGGAACTTAGCATGGGGGATTCATTTTAGTGAGTAATGTAAAAGAAGTCGCTTGAGTCCCGCGCAACCTTAAAGAGACATTGCCTTCTTTTTTTAAATAAAAAATAGTAGTGTATTGCTGCTTTTTTCCAGTATATTTAAATTATTGTATTTAAAAAATGTCTGGTTATATTAAGTTTTTACATTTATGCTAGTTGTTTAACCCTTATAAAAACTATGCATGTATTTACTATAGTAATATTGTAGTAACTTGTGTTGTAGTACTCGAGACCAACTTGGTATGGTCATGGACTTGACCCTCTCCAGTCTCTGTCTTGAACAAGTGTGGAATCTGACTTTATACCGACACCAGTCAAGTCCCTTAAAAAAAAAAAAAAGCCAACTTATTATCATAGGCTGGCTGGCAGCTGCTTTTCAGCACGCATGCAAGAAGAGCGCTCGCGACTCGCTACTGCGGCTGTGTGCGAGAACGGTCAAAATGCCTGTCTTGGTGTTAACTTGGTCCATCCACAGAAACAGAGTGAATTCCTCAGATGTACCTGAGGAATTCACAAGCTGTAAGACATGAGCCAGGACTTAAGCAGTTTTTGCTAAACTCTTTTATTAAGACGCGATGCCATGAAACTCCCAAACATAAGCACCTATTTTATAAGAGCCTGCTAACTTCTAAACTACCTAAAAAATCTTAATGTGGAAAGTTGTAGAAACATAATAGTGCCGTTTTTCTTTTGCTGTTGGAGCAAACATTATATTTGGTGACGTCTCCCATTCACTTCATTCAACGCTATCAAAGTTTACCCTGCAGTCATTTACTTCTATGTTCCAAAACTCAGAAGTGTGAAAAGGGTCCAGTGATTTAACTACTGAAAGCCAAAAGGGACTATAGGGGTGGTTAAAATCAAGTTTTAAACTGCATAGGGTTAAATATATATATATATATCTGCTCTTTGAGTGTATCTGAGGCTAAGACAAAAGTTAGTAGGACCTTTGAATTTAGTTCCAGTAATATTTAAAGTATATCAATAATCACATATATGTAACATTTATTATAAATGGCTATAATAAACGAGGTTATCTGGAGCCTGATGTACATTCGAGTAACAAGGTGGTCTCTCTCATATTTTTGAAAAGTAATTATTTCCTGCTGTAGTTGCATGTCAAGACCTGAAATGATAGTACAGTAGGACTGTTTTTTATAGATCAGAAGAACCTTTCTTGGCTCACAATAGATGGAATACAATAGTGCAATTGAAGAAATTGTAAACACATTGAAAGTAAAGCTTTCAGTTCACTTACTGCGTACTCCATTTTATACATTTTAAATTTTAACATTTGTTTACTTTTTTTCATTTTAGTTACAGTACATTAATACTGTATTTGTATAGCAGAAATGTTTATTTAACTTACAATGAATAGAATATACTAGAATATGATAAACACAGAAGCTGGTGTTTTGTATTGCAGTGCTACGCCAAAGGAACCGAGGACATGGCATTTATTTAATTATTATTCTCGATTTGGTAATATTGTTTAAACCAACATTTGAGTCTTGTCTCAGACTGAGCCGCTTCTGGTCTCGGTCTCGACTCCGACTAGGTCCTCTCTGGTCTTGGTCTTGACTCTACTCAACCCTCTCTGGTCTCGACCTGGACTCTTACTCAGATGAGCTGGTCTCGACTATAACACAAGTAGTAACCATGACTGTAGTAACCATGGTTAAATTTATGGTTAATATGGTTTTACCACAAATACTATGGTTAAACTATGTTTACTGTAATAAAACCATGGTTAATATTCATATGGGAATGTCACCCTAATTAAATAACTACCTAGAATCTATTGAATTCTGCAATCATAACTGTAGTTTCCCCAACACTGATGGCTTCAGAAGATTTGGAATATAGTCTTTCATAATACTTCTATGATACTTTTATGTAATTTTTGGATCTTGACAGCCCCTGGTGCAGCTTGATCATTCTGCCTAACATCTCCTTTTGTGTTCCAAGGAAGTGAAAAAGTAATGGGTTTGGAATGCCATGAGGGTGGCAAAAGAATGTTAATTTTTGGGTGAACTGTTCCTTTAAGCCATGTATAAAGATCTGTCAAGATGACAAACACAGACAGAAAATACTAATATTTAAGTGTTAAAGAAATTGTGAACAATACTTTTTGTTAAAATTATTGTAAGTTTTTATTTTCTTAAGCACAAATAAATAAAAGGTCATAGCATTGATTGGATGTTTCCAGAGGAAAGCCCATGTTGTCCTGGTCATTGTGACATGAGTGTTGCTGCTGTTCTTTCACCCAGCAGCTAAACTTTGCTGATGAAAGGTTTTTTCAGATGTGGGTCTGTTTTGGAGCTCTGCTCCGTTCATGTCACTCACAGGCCTGGATCAGATCACTCGAGGCTGCTGGGAAATGTTTGTTTTAGTGTGCTGGAGGCCAAATGCATCCACTGTGACAAAGTAGTTTGTCATGATACAAGCTACTCATAATTTCAAAGCAGTTAAACTACAGTGAAGGCATTTTTATGTTTTTGAAAAGATAATTTAGTTAGACTACAAATTACTAACCATAGAAGTAAAATACATTGAAGCTAATTGAGGGGGTGATATCTTTTAAAAACAGTATTTGACTATATTGTGATATCATTTATTTATAGTAATAATAACAACATCAAATCTGAACAGGTAGGCCTAAATTTAAATTCTAAAACTGTAGATAAGTAAATTCTGAGTTAAAAATAGTGTTGAACAACAAAATGTAAAATGCAAACCATCAAATTAATCTGTTAATCGTATTTATTTTATTTTTAAATCAGTTAATTTATATGAACAGTCCAAAAGAGCCAATTAAATTAATCAGACTTTGCAATGCTTTAAAAAGAGGAAGAGAGAAGTAGAAAGAGAAATGTTTAGGAGAGCGTGTTCTATTATAGAGCCAGAGATTATTTAGCAGTGATGGTTCACTTCTATTTAAATGAATGGGAGAAACTGGAACCCTCAACCAAGAAGCTCTAGTGCCCAACGATCAATGGATGTAGAAAGGAAGTCCCGCCTTAAAGGTAAAAGAGCCAATCATCTTTTATATACAGACATCGCCTGTCAATCATCTCGCTAACGTGCATGCGCAATAGCTTTACAAGCTGGGAAAAATGCGTGTTTTAGCGTAATATGAGGTAAAGAAGCACAATTTATGATCTTAATAATATTAATATTATCACATTTAATTGCTGATTTGAGATATGTTCTTTGTTCGTAATCTTGACCAACTGTTTTTTGAGATTTTGGTCTTTCCCCATTCAAGTAGATGGGAGCTGCACTGGCATGACTGGAAATAGCCTCCTGAGAGTGTTCCAAAGATGGCCGACAGTGGACTGACTTGCTAGAAAGACTTTGATAGAGCGCAACAAACGTCTTTTGTTCTGGAAATGTTTTCCCCACTTAATTTTTCCATAGAGATTCCATAAAGTCCTTCATAAAAGAGTTCTAAGCCATAAACTAAAGCAGCCAGCCACAAGGTGAATCATAACATTACAAACCTTGATTTGAGGCAAAAAAAAAAAAAAAAAAAAATGAAAATCTGAAAAAAAGACAAAGATACAAGGCTGTGCATTTACCATCTTTTATAAGGTAATGAACTACAATCCCATGAAGCACTGTGAATTATATAATTGAATTAAAAACAATGGGAAATGTAAAAATTATTGATTCAAAGTTGTTGATTAAACGTAAAGAATCAAAAAATAAATTACTTTTTTTTTTTTTTTAATTGCAAAATATTCAGATACATTACTGTCCAAAAGTTTTAGGCACTTAAAATGTGTCACAAAAACATCTGTCTTAAGATGGTTATTTATAGCTTCAGCTTTAGTGTGTCAATAGGAAATATAAATGTTAAACTCCCAAACATTACTTTTGCAAATAGAAAAGATTAGAATAGAAGAACAGGGCACTCTGCAAGAGATGGCATTGCCCCTACAGTGCCTAAAACTTTTGCACAGTACTGTATATGCAAATATATAAGTAGTTTGAGAGAGTAGGGAGACCGACTCTACCCAGTGTGTCATTGAAGTGGACAGTTGCTGCAGAGCTTTTTTGTTGCAATTTGTTGGTCGTGATTCTCTAAATGGTGTATCTTTCTCTTCAGGATCATGGGTAGTGTAGTTCTTCACCAGAAATTCCACAATTTAATAAGTTTTTTTATGAAGTTGAAGTAACATGGACTGATAGCTTCAACAGAAGCATATACCATCGATTGACAACCTAGAATCTCACGGTAGGTCTGTCTTTTAAAGGTTTCTAAGTTTCTCCTATGGAGAAAATGAATGGGATTTTTATCTCCGGAACCAGACTGTTGCAGCCTTTTCCTCAGTACAATATGCCATAATAACCAGAGACAGAGCATTTTGTCATGTTACACAACTACTTTTGGGGAAAATAAGCTCTTGTAGACAAGCTACTCTACATTAAAAGTTACTGAGCTACTTTTACACTACTAAAAATGTATTGAAGTTAGTAGTGTTTTTATTAATAAAATTTCCATTTGTCAGTCAGTGGTGTCTGAAATTCTGCCTGAAACGTCAATGGAATGTCCATTGATGCCTAAGGGGCACTGAAGTTGGTCACTGCAAATGCTAGTACACATGTGGTAACCAGAGACACGATGTCAACATCAACACTACAGTAAATGAATTCTTAATATACACTGATAAAACTAGAAAACACCCAATTTTATTTAACACAATTTCAATATAGTGATAAACAGCAGCAATACACTAAATATTTTGCTTTAAAAAGAAGGCAAAGTGAATTATTTATGTGAACTAGTTCATTTACTCACTTAAATGAATCAGAGTTCCCAACACTAAATTTAAGGGAATTGTTTATTTTACCCAGTTCATTTACATGAACTGTCTGAAAGAACCGATTCACTTGAATGATTCTGTTTTCCCAACACTACAGAATTGAGAGAGGAAGCTTTAGGTGGTATATTTGATTACATCTTAGGCTCCTTTGGTGCATTCGCAATACTGTGTAAATAATGCAGTGGTTTTTGATTTCTACAGTGCTACTCACTGGAAATTGTCGCTTGTTAATGGAAAAGCTACACTATTGTAAAAATAGCTGAGCTACTGTCACGCTACTGGAAAATGTAGTTGAGTTAGAAATGCTACTACTTTAATTTGACTACTACTTAACACTGTTTTCAACAGTCAACAGACAATCATGGGATTCAGCTCTTCAGATATTCTAACAGTTGTTCCCAGAAATCCATATACTGTGTGTTTTAGCTTTATTTCTTGAGCTTAACTTAATTAGACTCTTTCTTTTTCAACAGCTTCCTTGTCTTGGAACTTACAACAGTTACTGCAGTAACCAAGTGGCAGCCAAAGCACTGCTGGATCATAAGAAACAGGACCATCGTGTGCACGACTTTCTGCAGCGCTGTCTGGAATCGCCCTTCAGCCGCAAACTGGACCTGTGGAACTTCCTGGACATCCCACGTAGTCGACTTGTCAAATACCCGCTGCTTCTGCGAGAGATTCTCAAACACACACCCAACGACCACCCAGACCGCCAACATCTGGGTGAAGCTGTAAGTTGTCATTGCAATTCCTAACTTCATATTCTGCACGAAAAAGACTGTTTAAGCCTTCAAGTTGCTTTTTTCATTGTACATTTGGCTTAATCTTGGTTTTGACAGACCAAACTACATCCCTGCCTTTGTTCACTGAATATCATTGGTCACATTCACAATGCAACTAAATTTGGTTGTCAATTCGCTTCTAAATCCATATGTACATACAGAGTTTGGTAATTTACGGAAATTTACAGCAGCTGGGTTTTATTAAAGCATGCCATCAGGACCCTGCAAGGTGGAGCAACCAATTTGCGAATTGTCGACTTGTGGAAAAGAACAGAACACATACAGAACAAATCTCCACGCACACACAAAGAGAGAGAGAGAGTAGAACACAAAGCCAAAAATGCACACTGCACAGGGTTTAGGTCGGAAAATAAAAAAACGCATTACATTTACATTCTTGTAATCAGATCACAGTTAATTACTTTTAGGTATATGTGTTACACATTTCTAAAATAATCTTATTTATGTAAAGGAATCTTATTACAATTTTAGAGAAGCAATTATTAATTTGTAGTAGATTACTTTTTTGAGTTACTTGCCCAAAACTGGTTATCGCTCCCAAACTGTGTATGTGGTCAGTCTCCTAATATCTGTCTTTTATCTTTGTTGCTCTTTAAATTTCGTAGATATCCATGATCCAGAGCATTGTAGCTGATATTAACACACAGACGGGTGAGTCGGAGTGCCGTTACTATAAAGAGCGTTTGCTGTATTTGGAGAATGGTCAGAGAGATCTGTTGATCGACAGCTCACGAATCCTCAGCTGCCATGGAGAACTCAAGAACAACAGAGGAGCTGTAAGAACTTCAGCTTTGCTTTTCACTTTTGTTTTATTAGGACAAGCTCATATTACCCCTCTAAATCTGTCTCCTTCACAGTTTTGAAGTTTTTCACTGCTATAGATTTATATTTCAGTGCGACAGAAGAAATGTGTTAACCGGTTTAGATTTTGTTATGCCGTTAATACTGTAAAGTATATAGTATATGCACAGTATATTTTGCAACTGCTTCAAGTTATGTAAACATAAGATTGAAGAGTAACACAAAGCAGACTTTAGGTTGTTTATGGTTGCCAAACAATGTCACAATTTGCAACATTAATATAGAAGTGATGTGTGACCACTTGTGTATCAGATGTAACTTTAGTCTATCCATTTCATAATATTAGTTTTGCTGTTACTGTTTACTCAAGTGTTATATAATGTGAAGCTACTTTTGCACTGATGTCAGACTTATTCATATGTTATGAATAATCTTATCTTTTGGTTTGTGTCCATCAAATTCTAAATAAAAAGAGAAAATAATCAAGTGAAATGAAGTACATTGTAAAGTTTTTATTTCACTGGATTATCCAATAATAGGCATTGCCACATGGTTATTTAATAGATAAATACAGTTTTCATTGAATTTACAGCAAAAATATATATTGGAGTCTAAAGTAACCATGTTTTACACAATTAGCAAAAATCTAAATATCTCAAAAACAATTCGTAAATATTTCCATCCCATGTGCTCAAGAGTAGAAAACTGTCTCTTCCAGGAAAACTGTAGCCACTGTGGCTCTTTTAATACATTTAATAAACTAAATTAAAGAGTGTGCAAGCAAAACATCTGAAGAGCATGTTTGCTAATGATCGACAGTAGATATCTTATGTCTGAGAGCGACAGTCACAGCACATCAGACAGTTATAGGAGGTAATAGTAGCCAATCATTTTGATGCAGGTATAATGAATAGCTTATTTGTGTGTGCTATGTATGACTTTGCGGTGTGGATCCACATGATATTTTTCTATGTGTCAATAAACCTGCTCTTCGGCACAGTTCAAGTTTGTATTCAACTTATTTGCTCTGCAAACTCGACGCAGGCTTTGGCTCCAGCATTCCAGAATGATCGTAGCAACATTTAAGATACTAGAGGCGATGATATTGCTCTGCTGGTTAGTCTAGTTATGAAATAATTCATGACTTATTGATGCAAAATTAAGTGACCTTTTTGATGTATCTGCATTTGTATATAAATTCTATAGGAGTTTATTCAGCAAATGTGTTTCCATAGTTTATGGACATGTCTTCATATCGAATAAAAAAAATGATCCACCCCAAGTGATCGAATACTTTTTTTTAATGCATGTTTTGGAGATTTTGTTCACATCTTCACATAATTTTTTATGCAGTATCCCAAAATTTGCATTAAAATATGTGGATGGAAATGCAACTAGTGATTAAATTCCTGCAGATTGACACAGACTTATCTCACTGTAATTTTGGTGACAGAATGTAGAACATTCTTCAACTAAAATCGGTCTGTGTTTACCGAAGTTCAAACTACTGCCCCCAGTGGCTGAAGCTGGAAGTGTTGTTGAATGTATGGGTACATGTGAGCTCCAGTTCCCTATCTGTCACTCACGTGACGTTGTGTCGATGTAGTGACACGAGGGGTCACTCTTGGGAGCCCCAAACACCTCTGCTTTTTGAAAAAAGGCCAATTGGAATTGGCGAGTGGAATTTGCATGCCACTCCCCCGGACATACAGGCATAAAAGGAGCTGGTATGCAACCACTCATTCAAATTTTCTCTTCGGAGCGAGCGGTTGCATTCAGTGCACTGAATTCAATTCAAACTCAGTTCTCTTTACCGTTCACCTAAAACTGCTGGATTTACGGCACATTTCAGCAGCTTCTCCCCCTCTGCACCCGTGGAGTGCAGAGAACGCCCCTGGGCGCTTCGGCAGAGCAAAAGAGTATATTCTAAAAGAGTACATTTTCTTTCTAAAAGAGCGGCACACACGGAAACATCTTTTTAAAGATGCCTTTCCGTTTGTGTGTTATTCCTGGTTGCAGTCGTTATCTCTCTGCTTCTGATGGCCATGATCGCTGTCTTACGTGTCTGGGCGCTGCCCATGTGGAGACATCGTTCGTGGATGGGTCTTGTCCTCATTGCGAGAACACAACCATGGCAACGTTGCAGTCGCGGCTTGCATTCGTAAGAAAGCAAGCCACCCCAGCAGCTCCCCGCCTCGGTCCTTCTACCTACGAGTATGAGGCCGTGCCGGTTAGCACTGGGGGCGATTTGGGGACCTCAATGGGAGCACCTCCGCCGGGTAAATCCCCACGGACCTCCCATTCCCCAGCACACTCGCTTGCCCCGGTCGGGCTCTCGGATGAGACCGCCGGCTCGTCTCACGGGGAGATCGACCTCTTATCGTCTTCCCGGGCTCCGAATGAGTTAGAGCGCGGCATTGGAGAGCGGGCTCGTCCACTCTGACGCAGACGCCTCGGCTGGGCTCCCTCCTTCGGGTGTGGTCGCCCAGTCTCAGGCCTCCCCTGAACCCTCACGGCTCGATGATTGGTTCCTGGGCCTAGAGTGCCGCTCACGGCCGCGCCTCACCCCAGTCCCTTTCTTCCTGGAAGTGCATGAGGAGCTGACAAGATCGTGGGGGGCACCTTTTACTGCCCGATGCCGATTATTCAGCCCCCTGCTCTCGCTACCCTCGATGGTGGAGCAGCCAAGGGGTATTCGGTGATTCCCCAGGTGGATAAGGCGCTCACGGTGCACTTGTGCCCGCAGAGCGCCGCCACCTGGCACGGGCGCACGAAGCTCCTGTCCAGGGTCTGTAGGTTTACATCGTCCCTGACGGCTAAGGCCTACGGTGCTGCTGGACAAGCCATCTCCGCCCAGCATGCCATGGCTCTCCTGCAAGTTCACCAAGCCAAGGCGCTAAAAGAGTTGCACGAGGGTAGTTCTGACCCGGGATTGATGCAGGAACTGCACTTGACGACCGACCTCACTCTCCGGGTGGGTCACGGTGCGGTCTTTCAGGCAGGCGATGTCCACTCTGGTGGTACAGGAGTGCCACCTTTGGCTCAACCTGATCGAGATGAAAGAGGCCGACAAGGCACGGTTCCTTGATGCCCCCATCTCCCATGTTGGCCTATTCGGCGACACCATCAAGGACTTTGCCCAGCAATTCTCGGCGGTGAAGCAGCAGACGGAGGCCATTCAACATATCCTGCCCCTCAAGACCCCGCATCCCGTCTGCTCGTCGCCAAGGGAGTCCTCCTGCAGCAACAGCACCGGCTCCGCCCCTGTGGCCCAGCCCCGGCATGGAGCCCACCGCAGGAAGCAGATGCTACCCGTATCACGGCCAGCCACCAAGAAACCTAGGAAGGCTTCGAAGTGCCCCTGAGATGGGCAACCCAGGGACGAGGAGATCTGCTTCTATGGAGCTGGTAGACAGACCACTCCATCCCCCGGTGGAGGGCCGGAAGGAGAATCTTTTGTTTAATTTTTCGCTGCATGCCCAAGAGGCTGCGGTACCCAAAACTTCAACAAAAGAGTGGTTTCCTTGTTCTCTGGGTCACATGTCAGGTGCGCATGGCCGTCATCACAACCGCCGTCCACCGTCCCATTTCGGCAGGTTTGGCACTCCAGCGGCGGACCCCCCGCCCCTGCACGCCCAGCTGTGGCACAAACACGCCCACACCGGGATGGCTTCGATGGACTGAGGGGACGATGTTCCTCCTCACCCCCCCTCGACCAATCTTATGGTGGGTATCAGGAGCCAGCTAAATGCTTCGATGTTCCTTGACTCAGTTCCATGGCTCAACCCCCCGTGATGTGGCGCCTCAGGCTCCCCCCCCCGCCGTGAGGCCCCACCTGCTGGTACATCCGATGATTATCTCCTGGTCCCCCTCGCCCGGAGTTTGGACACGTGGCTTGCACTTTCCAACCCGTCTCGATGGCTGACCCGGACCATCCAACTCGGCTACACGATTCAGTTCACCAGGCACCCGCTCGGGTTCAGCGGCGTCTGCTTCACTTCGGTGAAGGGCGAGAGTGCCGCTACCTTGCATGCGGAGATCGCGACCCTTCTGCACTCCAGCCAAGATGAAGAAAGGGTTTTACAGCCCTTACTTCATTGTACCAAAGAAAGGTGGTTGGTTGCGGCCAATCTTGGACCTGCGAGTTCTGAACCGGGCCTTGCACAGACTCCCGTTCAAGATGCTGATGCAAAAACGCATTTTAGCGAGCATCCAGCATCAAGATTGGTTCGCAGTGGTAGACCTGAAGGACGCGTACTTCCACATCTCGGTTTTACTTCGACACAGATCCTTCCTGCAGTTTGAATTCGAGGGCCGGGTGTACCAGTATAAGGTCCTCCCCTTCGGCCTGTCCTTGTCCCCTCGCATCTTCACGAAAATCACAGAGGCAGCCCTTGCCCCGCAAAGGGAAGTGGGCGTCCGCATACTCAACTACCTCAACAACTGGCTGATCCTAGCTCACTCTCGAGAGTTACTGTGTGCACACAGGGACCTCGTGCTTGGGCACCTCCGCCGTCTAGGGCTTCAGGTCAACTGGGAAAAGAGCAAGCTCTCCCGGGTTCAGAGCATCTCTTTTCTCAGCTTGGAGTTGGACTCAGTCTCGATGATGGTGCACCTCACGAACAAGCGTGGAGTCGGTGCTGAACTGTCTGAAGGCGTTCAGACAGAAGGCAGTGGTTCACTGAAACTTTTTCAGAGGCTCCTGGGGCATATGGCATCCTCTGCAGTTGCCACACCGCTCAGGTTGATGCATATGAGACCGCTTCAGCACTGGTTTCAGACTCGAGTCCCGAGTCATGTGGTCATCACGCATATCTGTTGCCGCTTCTTCAGCCCTTGGAATGACCTAGCATTTCTACGGGCAGGGGTTCCCCTAGAGCAGGTCTCCAGGTGCGTCGTGGTTACGACAGATGTCTCCAAGACGGGCTGGGGCGCTGTATGCAATGGGCACACAGCTGCCAGCTCTTGGACTGGCCCGCGGCTGCATTGATACATCAACTGCCTCGAGTTATTGTCAGTACTGCTTGCCCTGCAGAGGTTCTGGCCGTTGATCCAGGGCAAGCACGTGTTGGTCCGGATGGACAACACTGCGACGGTAGTGTACATCAATCATCAAGGCAGTCTGCACTCCCGTTGCATGTCACAACACGCCTGGCGTCTCCTCCTCTGGAGTCAGCCGCGCCTCAAGTCGCTACGAGCCACTCACATCCCAGGTGACCTCAACACCACAGTGGATGCGCTTTCACGACAGGTTACGCTCAGGGGAGAGTGGAGACTCCACCCCCAGGTGGTCCAGCTGATTTGGAGTCGATTTGGTCGAGCACAGGTAGACTTGTTTGCTTCCCGGGAATCCTCCCACTGCCCGCTTTGGTACATCCTGACCGAGGCACCCCTCAGTATAGACGCGCTGGCACACAGCTGGCCCCCTGGACTACGCAAATACGTGTTTCCCCCAGTGAGCCTACTTGCACAGACCCTGTGCAAGGTCAGGGAGGATGAGGAGCAGGTTGTCCTAGTAGCACCCTACTGGCTGACCCAGACGTGGTTCTCGGACATCACGCTCCTCGCAACAGCCCCCCCCCAGCGAATTCCCTTGAGTAAGGACCTTCTTTCTCAGGGATGGGGCACCATCTGGCGCCCACAACCAGACCTCTGGAATCTCCACGTCTGACCCTTGGATGGGACGTGGAAGACCTAAGTGGCCTACCACCCGTAGTGATAGACACAATCACTCAGGCTAGGGCTCCCTCTGCGAGGCACCTGTATGCTTTCAAAGATCACGCAAAGATCACCAGAGATGCGCAGTCGGTTCGGTGCTTTCCTTCCTGCGGCTGTCCCCCTCCACCTTGAAGGTGTATGTAGCCTCTATAGCAGCATACCACGACACAGTGGACGGTAAGTCCTTAGGGAAGCACGACCTGATCATCAGGTTCCTGAGAGGCGCTAGGAGGTTGAATTCCTCCAGACCACGTAGTCCTTTGGGGTCTATGGGGGGTCCCCTTCGAGCCCCTGGTGTCAGCTGAGCTTAAGGCACTCTCTTTGAAGACTGCCCTCCTGACTGCGCTCACTTCCATCAAGAGGGTAGGGGACCTGCAGGCATTCTCTGTCAGTGAAACGTGCCTGGAGTTCGGTCTGGGCTACTCTCACGTGATCCTAAGACCCTGACCAGGCTATGTGCCCAAGGTTTCCACGACCCCATTTAGGGATCAGGTGGTGAACCTGTTAGCGCTGTCTCAGGAGGAGGCAGACCCAGCTTTGGCATTGCTCTGTCCAGTGCATACTTTACGCATCTATTTGGATTACACGCAGAGCTTTAGAAGCTCCGAGCAGCTCTTTGTCTGCTTTGGTGGACAGCGGAAAGGAAGCGCTGTCTCCAAACAGAGGATCGCCCACTGGGTCATTGACGCCATTGTGATGGCATATCACACTCAAGACGTGCCGCCCCCAGTGACGCTACGAGCCCACTCTACTAGGAGTGTAGTGGCCTCCTGGGCCCTGACCAGTGGCGCCTCTTTGGCAGACATCTGCAGAGCAGCAGGCTGGGCAACACCCAACACCTTTGCAAGGTTCTATAATCTCTGGATTGAGCCGGTTTCGTCCCGTGTGTTGTCAGGTCCGAACAGGTAAGTTCCGGGACAGCTGGCCAGGTGTACGGCTTGCATATAGCTTCTTTCCCCTCCCATGAGGTGAAGACGTGCACCTTTGGCTCCCAGTCGTGTTCATAAGTTGTGATCCCTGGATGACTTTTCTCCTTAGCCCTGTGGCAGACGAGTTTGCGGAGAAACTCGCTGCCGGCCCAGTACATGTGCAAAACTAAGCCCTGTACTGGGGTAGGTGCTCCACATGTGCTGGTTCCCCATAGGTGACCCCATGTGAAATATCTTCTGCTAAATCGTTTCCCTGTCGGTAAACTGTGTCTTCCTTGGGCAGAGGCCCCTCTGCCCCCGGTCACCATGCTTGTAGAAACTCCTCCCCCCTCGAGTAGAAATTATGCTATTCAGTGAAGAGGTATGCACATTATAATAACTCCACCCCCTAACCCAAACCCCAACTCTAAACTTAACCCTTGGTGGAGTAAAAATTTAATCTTAGAGGCAAAACGAAACTTCTGAATCTTGCATTCATCACTGATTATGTGAACATGATTACTTCCTGGTTTCAGCGCCGGACGAGAAACTGTGTCTTTGCAAAAATCTGATTTTGAATTATAATTTCTCCCAAACAAACAAGGCTTAATTGTTTTGGTTTGAAGGACCTTAAATCATGACAAACATGTATTTCACTTAATTGTTTGTTTTTTTCTATTTTGCTGTATCATTTTTAGACATTTGAACACCTAAAAAATTGTAGTGGTCCTCAACAATATTCCTTTTTTGTTTTTGTTTTTTTGTATTTGACATTAAATCAACCATTCAGTGTTTCTCTGGAACCCTGTGTAAGCTTCAGGTCATCCACTGGATGGTAAACACACACACAGTTATGTCCTTTAATGGTCAGGAGTCAAAGGTGCTATCATAAATAGCCTGAACAAGACTTATCACAGCGGAAATATTAAGAGTAGAGAACTACTCCCTCATAACTGCAAAACAGGTTACATACAGGTTATGTAACTTTGCAGGATCACAGGCCTTACAGTATTTTATACACACATTTACACACACACTGAATGTATCATTAGCTTAGAATGTAGTCCCACCTCAAAAGGACGATTTAGACCACTTTACAGCTTATATAACACAAACTGAAGAATTACACTAACACACATCTGTCTCTGTCTCTGTAGAAGCTGCATGTGTTCCTGTTTCAGGCCGTGTTGGTGATCACTCGAGCAATTACTCATAACGAGCAGCTGTGGTATCAGCTATACCGGCAGCCGATCCCTGTGCGTGAGCTGGAGTGGGAAGATCTGCCTGATGGAGAGATTCGATTAGGCGGATCAATCAGGGGAGCCTTCAGCAACAATGAGCGCAGTGAGTCTCTTGTCCTGTCTGAACACATTTACAGCAACTGCTGTCATATACCATATCAGACCAGCTGTTTTTTTTTAATGAAAATCTATGGATGTCTTGTGTGTTTGGATAGTTTCTGTTTAAAACTATCCAAACATACAGTAAAACATTGCACCTACAGAGCATACAGGCTGTATGTTTTCACATTTAAATCTTTAAATAAATCTTGAGGAATGTACGTGTAACATTAGTATGAAAACCTACATTTACTCCAACCTAAATGAACCTTGTGAGATCCCCGTGTGACTGCTGTGTAAATTTTATATTTCCCTTTTTGATTTGTAACTAGTAGCAGCTAATATACAAGCAAAAAAAAAAAAAAATTGTTCTAGAGAAAATAGTTCCCTATCTGTCACTCACTCGACGTTGTGTCGATGCAGTGACACTAGGGGTCACTCTTGGGAGCCCGAGACACCTCTGGTCTTTGATAAAAGGCCAATGAAAATTGGCGAGTGGTATTTGCATGCCACTCCCCCGGACATACGGGTATAAAAGGAGCTGGTATGCAACCATTCATTCAGATTCTCTGTTCAGAGCCGAACGGTCATGCTCTCTGAGCTGAATTCCCACGACTGTTCATTCACCTCTGCTGGATCTGACGGCGTATTTCAGCGGCTTCTCCCACCTCTGCACTGGTGCACTGCAGAGAATGCCCCTGGGCGCAGAAATAAGAGTATATTTCTCTAAAAGAGTATATTTCTCTAAAAGAGCAGCACACACGGAACGTCTTTTTAAAGACGCGTCTTTTTAAAGATGCCTTGCCTTGTGTGTTATTCCTGGTTGCACTTGTTATCTCTTGCCTTCTGACGGTCACGATCACTGTCTTTCGTGTCTGGGCACTGCTCATGCGGAGACAGCATTCGTGGATGGGTCACGTACCGCCCCTTCGGCCCGGCCCCGGCATGGAGCCCACCGCAGGAAGCAGACGCCACCCGTCTCGCAGCCGCCAAGAACCCCTGAGACGGGCAACCCAGGGACGACAAAACCCACTGCTCTGGAGCTGGTAAGCAGACCTCTCCATCCCCCGGTCAGGGCCAGGAGGAGAATCTTTTTGTTACCTTTGCATTTAATTGCACTGCATGCCCAAGTGGCTGCAGTACCCAAGAGTTTAGTAAGAGCGGTTTCCTTGTTCCCTGGGTCACGTATCCAGTGTGCACGGCCGTCATCACGACCACCGTCCACCACTCTATTTGGCAGGTTTGGCACTCCAGCTGCGTTCTTCCACCCCAGAGCGCCCAGCTGTCGCACAGATCCGCCCCCGATGTGACAGTCTCCACAGGTCACGAGGACAGGCCTCTTCCTCCCCAGTCCCAGGCTGTTCCGGGGGTGGTCACAAGGAGCCAGGTAAGTGCTTTGATGTCCCTAAACTCAGCACGGCCACGACATGGTGTGGCACCTCGAGCTCCGCCCTGCCGCAAGGCCCCACCTGCCGGTATGTCCGACGACGTTGTCCCTTTGGTCCCCCTTGCATGGAACTTGGATGCGTGGCTTGTGCTTTCCAATCCATCGCGATGGCTGGTCCGGACCATCCGACTCGGCTACGCGATTCAGTTCGCCAGGCGCCCGCCCAGGTTCAGTGGTATCCACTTCACCTTGGTGAAGGATGAAAACGCTGCTACCTTGCGCGCGGAGATCGCTACCCTCCTACGGAAGGGTGCGATAGAACCTGTCCCTCCAGCCGAGATGAAGAAGGAGTTTTACAGTCCCTACTTCATCGTACCAGAAAAAAAGGCGGTGGGTTACGGCCAAACTTGGACATGCGAATACTGAACCGGGCTTTACACAGACTCCCGTTCAAGATGCTGATGCAAAAACACATTCTGGCGAGCATCCGGCATCAAGATTGGTTTGCGGCAGTAGACCTGAAGGACACGTACTTCCATGTCTCGATTCTACCTCGACACAGACCCTTCCTGCGGTTTGCATTCGAGGGTCAGGCGTATCAGTACAAGGTCTTCCCTTTCGGCCTGTCCTTGTCTCCTCGCGTCTTCACGAACGTCACAGAGACAGCCCTTGCCCCGTTAAGGGAAGTGGGCATTCGCATTCTCAACTATCTCAACAATTGGCTAATCCTAGCTTACTCTCGGGACATGTTGTGTGCACACAGGGACTTGGTGCTCTCACACCTCAGCCGACTATGGCTTTGGGTCAACTGGGAAAAGAGCAAGCTCCTCCTGGTTCAGAGCATCTCTTTCCTCGGATTGGAGTTGGACTCAGTCTCTGTGACAGTGCACCTCATGAACGAGCACACCCAGTCAGTGCTGGCCTGTTTGAAGGCGTTCAAACAGAAAACAGCGGTTCCACTGAAACTCTTTCAGAGGCTCCTGGGGCATATGGCATCCTCAGTGGTGGCCACCCCACTCGGGTTGATGCATATGAGACCGCTTCAGCACTGGCTTCAGACTTGAGTCCCGAGATGGGCATCACGCCGTCTGTCACCGTCTTTTCAGCCCTTGGACCAACCTCTCGTTTCTACGGGCAGGTGTTCCCCTAGAACAGGTCTCCAGGCGCGTCGTGGTCACGACAGACGCCTCCAAAACGGGCTGGGACGCTGTTTGCAATGGGCACGCAGCTGCCGGCTTGTGGACAGGCCTGCGACTGCATTGGCGCATAACTGCCTCGAGTTGTTGACAGTTCTGCTCGCCCTGCGGAGGTTTCGGCCGTTGATCCAGGGCAAGCACGTGTTAGTTCGGACAGACAACACGGCAATGGTAGCATATGTCAACCGCCAAGGCGGTCTGCGCGCTCGTATGTCACAACTCGCCCGCCGACGACTCCTCTGGAGTCAGCAGCACTTCAAGTCGCTGTGAGCCACTAACATCCCCAGCAACCTCAGCACTACAGCGGACGCGTTGTCATGGCAGGTTACCCTCAGGGGGGAGTGGAGACTCCACCCTCAGGTGGTCCAGCTGATTTGGAGTCGATTCAGACAGGCACAGGTGGACCTGTTCACCTCCCAAGAATCCTCCCACTGCCCACTCTGGTACGCCCTGACCGAGGCACCCCTCGGCATTGACGCGCTGGCACACAGCTGGCCCCCTAGCCTGCGCAAATATGTGTTTCCCCCAGTAAGCCTACTTGCACAGACTCTGTGCAAGGTCAAGGCAGGTAATCCTGGTAGCACCCTACTGGCCCACCCAGACATGGTTCTCTGAACTCATGCTCTCCCCTTGGGAGGGACACCCCCCGACTAGACCTGGCGGCCCAGTCGGATAATCACCCGCGGTGGTAGACATGATCACTCAGGCTAGGGCCCCCTCTACAAGGCACCTGTATGCCTTTAAGTGACATCTGTTCGCTAAGTGGTGTTCTTCCCGACGGGAAGACCCCCAGAGATGCGCAGTCAGATCAGTGCTTTCCTTCCTGCAGGAGAGGTTGGAAGGACGTACAAGGTGTACGTTGCTGCTATAGCAGCACACCATGACACAGTGGACGGTAAGTCCTTAGGGAAGCACGACCTGATCATCAGGTTCCTGAGAGGCGCCAGGAGGCTGAATCCCTCCAGACTGTGCCTTGTTCCCTCATGGGACCTCTCTGTAGTTCTTCAGGGTCTACAGAGAGCCCCCTTTGAGCCATTGCAGTCAGCTGAGTTTAAGGCACTCTCTTTGAAGACCGCCCTCCTGACTACGCTCACTTCCATGAAGAGGGTAGGAGACCTGCAAGTGTTCTCTGTCAGCGAAACGTGTCTGGAGTTCGGTCCGGGCTACTCTCACCTGATCCTGAGACCCCGACCAGGCTATGTGCCCAAGGTTCCCACGACCCCTTTTAGGGACCAGGTGGTGAACCTGCGAGCACTGCCCCAGGAGGAGGCAGACCCAGCCCTGTCATTGCTGTGTCTGGTGCGCGCTTTCTAAGGATCTCTGCGGAGGATCTCTGAGCAGCTCTTTGTCTGCTTTGGTGCACAGTGGAAAGGAAGCGCTGTCTCCAAGCAGAGGATCGCCCACTGGCTCATTGACACCATAGCTATGGCATATCATGCATATGGCTACGAGCCCATTCTACCAGGGGTATAGCGGCCTCCTGGGCCCTGGCCAGGGGTGCCTCTCTAACAGACATTTGCAGAGCAGCGGGCTGGGCAACACCCAACACCTTTGCAAGGTTCTATCTGGCCCATATCTTCCGCTAATTAGTTTCCCTGTTGGCAAACTGCATCTTCCTTCGGCAGAGCCCCCTCTGCCACAGTCTCCATGTTTGTAGTAACTCCTCCCCCATTGGGTAGGATCTACCATGAGACTCTCCACATGGTCGGCAAGACCATGTGACGTATTTTCCACTTAAATATCCCCCCCTCTCTTTGGGCGAGGTGTGGTCTCCACGGTGTCCTCCCCTTGGGAGGGACACCCCCCGACTAGACCTGGCAGTCCAGTCGGATAATCCCCCTTCTTTTTTAGGGAGTGGAAAAATCTTTCTTTAACTTTTGGGTAGTCGACTTGTCCCCAAAGGGCCGTTTGACACTCATAACTATGTTGGGGGAGGTTACGTGTCGGCCTAGTGTGCTGGCTACGAGGCACACAGTGGTCTGCCCGTCACACACCGCCAGTTCACATAACACAGTTCAGCCAGTTGTGGCATTTCATATAGGGACCCCTAGTGTCACTACATCGACACAACATGGAGTGAGTGACAGATAGGGAACGTCCTGGTTACTTGTGTAACCTCCATTCCCTGATGGAGGGAACGAGACGTTGTGTCTCTCCTGCCTGAACTACCCGCTGAAATGGCCGGACCTTGTCTCGGCTCCTCAGCATAAAACCTGAATGAGTGGTTGCATACCAGCTCCTTTTATACCCGTATGTCCGGGGGAGTGGCATGCAAATACCACTCACCAATTTTCATTGGCCTTTTATCAAAGACCAGAGGTGTCTCGGGCTCCCAAGAGTGACCCCTAGTGTCGCTACATCGACACAACGTCTCGTTCCCTCCATCAGGGAGCGGAGGTTACGCAAGTAACCAGGACATTTTCCTAATCAAAAGATGTCCACTTATGTGGACAGTGTGTCTAAGTTTTCTAATTTTCTATAAAGCTGAATAAATAATTCTGATTATAAAGTAATGGCCAGCATCATCAAATTCTGAATCTATGTACTGATTATCATTGTCCCATGTCTGCCAAACATGTTGAACATCATCTGCTGCCTGAAATGGAACTTTTGCTAGATTTTAGGAGTGAATGCACTAAGCTGCATAGAAAGCTATAAGATGCACCTTATTTAGTGAATGACTTAACCTCCAGTGTGCTGTCTGTCTGTACTGGTCTCAGAACAGTTCAAAATGCACCTTATTTTCATCCTAACTCCAGCAGCATTTTTGAGTTTTTGCATGAATACATTAATTCTCAGTAATGGATTTTTTTTAAAGCGGCATATCAAATGAAACTAGAGACGCTGCTCTTTACACCCAAACAGGTTTCAATCAAAAAACTTAGAGGTTTCTTACCAGAGGCACTTTTGTTGGCACTGCGCCCATAGGAGTGCTTCCTGGAAATCAACGTCATGCTGTTGTGTCATGTGATGTGGTGCGGCAGAATTTTAACCCTTAAATGACAGTGTAGAGTTTTGCGAACGGTATTCAGCTGGTTTTAATTCATTTAAATGATGCGTTGCATATAGCAAAGCCAAAATACAACGTCCACACATGTGGACATTGGGTCGCACACGGAACAGTTAAGCCCAAAGTATACTTATATAGTATAACAATGTATAACAGTCAAGCCTTAGTGTACACATAAAAACAAAGTATACTTTTGGCCATGCTTGCGTACACAGGCGTTTGACACATACACACACTATGAAAGATTGGCTGTACTCCTGATCTGCAGAGGGCATTAATGAGCAGTGCAAATATTTTTCCACCTCAGTCAGCAGAAAGTTTCTTCTTTGCCCAGTGTCTGGGCAAATCGTTCTTTGATTTAAGACCTGTAAATATGTCTTTCTAACCTTTCAGACTAGAGATGTACAAATGCAGGGATCTCTAAACTGTCCATTGCTGTTGTTGTCTACAGTAGTTTACTGGGGTTTCTATGAAGTATAGGTCTCTACGGAGCAATAATGGGCATTTCCCAATCTGTGGGAGTTTTCAAACCAGGATGGGCTTTTTTCAACTGAAAGTAGGGAATCTCAATGTATTAGGCAAATCGTGTAGTGGTTTGAAAAATGCCCATCCCGGTTTGAAAATGCCCACTGATTGGAAAACGGCCATTTTTGTTCTGCAGCAGAGACACTACTCTCTTTCCGTCTCTTCCATTTCTTCTTCGACAACTTTGTGAAAGCAACGGCCCAGTGTTGCCACCTAGTGGACCCACCAAGTAGTGCGTGCGTACCCTGCTGATGACGAAATTTATGTCACTCAACCTGTAAGCATACACTAGCTTATGCATAAAAACAAATTATACTTTGGGCTTTAGGAACAGTTGTTGACTTACACTAATGCTTTTACTTCTAATCGCTATCAAATCAGGTTTTCACTGTGTGACTGTGAGAAACATTTGTCTCAAATCTTCAGCTTTTAAAAAAAATTGTAATGCCACATTTCATTCCATATGGCATAACTACGCCTTAAAATCAGTTTACTACCCATATTGCATTTACAAGTTAAAAATGTCCATCCGTTTGGGTAATATATTTTAATTTAGCAAATCACAACATGTTCAAATTAATGTTTAAATTAAACATTAAAACTAGTCTAGGAAATGGCAAATGAAAATTTGTGTAACTGATAGGTTGTAAGTTGTAGAGTGCTGGTAGTGCACAGTTCAGAACAAATTTCTATACACGCCTCATGTCAATCTCTGTCTTTCTCCATCCAGCCAAGAACTTTTTCCGAGTGTCATTTCGTAGCAGTGGTCAACTCCAGACGCACTCATTCCAGGCCAGCGACGCCTTCAACAAACAGCAGTGGCTCAACTGCATCCGACAGGCCAAAGTTGCCATTGGAACCTGCAACTCTGACGGCCATGCCCAGTTTCAATCAGGGCCGAGAGTGCCCCCTGTGGAAAAAGCGGGGCAGTGTATGCAGCACAGTGACTGCTCAGACTCTAGCATGGACACTAGTGATGCTGGCATGGACGTGAGCATTGAATGCCCACAGACATGAACGTCACCCCTGTGAAGGTCTGTACATAGACATTTGCCATCATCTCTGCATGACCAACAAACCTATTCAATATTGTGTCTGTGGAGATGCAGGCTTGTACAGGAAGCACTTCTATAGATCTTCACTTCTCAAAGTTTCATGTTATTCTTGTGCTTTTCTCTTTAACTGTGCTGTTTTCTGTGGCAGTCAAATCTTTCACAAACTTTTTGATTCATTGATTCAACATCTCTCGATGGGGTCTAGATGTCCGATATCCCACACCCTGTAACAATGGGTCTTACTTTTCACTTAAAGGAATATTTTACTAAACAAATGGTCACGTTGTATTTAAAGGTGAAATGTTGCTCAGGTGTTGTTTCAATATTAATTTGATAATCACCAAAAAAAATTAAAAATAAAAAAATAAAAGCTAAGAATGTTTTCACGACAATCAGAAGTTGATTTGAGAGCCGATCACAATATTTGTCAATAGTGGAAGATCTGTCTGTCTGGTGCTCGGAAAGAGGAAGGTGTCAGGTATCGGACGGAATGGTGCTTATCATTTCATCAATGGGTAAAGTCGCCACAGGTCATGTTTTCTATATTCCTCTCTTATGTGTCGCATCACAGCAGGATAAAGCCATTCATGACTGAAGTTCTGTATTTATGCTCTTTATATAAGAATGATGACAAATATTGAAAGTTAAACCACAGTCACATACAGAAGAATGGATTGCAGCTTCAATATGGAAAATATTCAGAAAAGCACTTTGATTTTGAAATTAGATCAGTTGTAACAGTGTAAACTAAGGTTTTGACACATCTGGGACATCTCGAGTTGAACAGTTTTATGTGAACCTGTGGAATGTGATTAATATTGTGTCAGAAATATCACAACACTGTAGCAAATTGTTGAAATACAACATTGCATAAACTTGGACTAAATAGAAGGTCTCTAGTGCCATGTAGCTCAGCTAAACGTTTGTCATGTGTTTGTGTGTGCCAAAACTAATGTATCACAAACACAATCTGCAGTATAATGTAAAGGAAAAAACAAACCTTGCCAAAATGTATTTGGTTGTGTTCAGGTTTATCCTCTTAAAGTATTTTATTTAGTTTCTTTAACCTTCTTTTGATTACCTTTTTTTTCTAAAGTATTGTTTTGAAATGTATGATGTAAGATGTTTATTTATAGCTTGTTTTTTCACCTGATTTACAATTGTGTTTTCCTGTTTTGGTTGGAGTTGGATTTAAAGGAAGTGATGTCAATGAGGGTTTATTAATGGATGGGAATAAAGAGTGGTTTAATGTTCTAGAAATAAGTGATGAGAAAATGCACAGGGTCGTATAGAAGTGTATGAAGTTAAGACTGGGTGGAACAGATTAACTGATGGAAAGTGTTTAATAAAATAAAGAATAAACAAGTTCAAAACCTGTTCATTTGTGTTTATTTGCCATTCTGAGTGGAGAGTATTGCTAAATGTCATGAGTAGGCAGTCTCACTTTCTCAAATATTTATATTGAAAGGTGGATTTATGTTCATTTGATATTCCCAATCAGCTATGTTGCCTAATGAGAAATATGGAGATTTGTATGAGCTCTCAATAATTCAAGAGAATTATTGAGAGCTCATACAAATCTCCATATTTCTCTGTGCTCTCATATTGCAACTGTTAATGGTTTCATACAGGGGCATAGATTCCAGGGGGGATGGGTGGGGGGGATAACCACCCCAGTAATAAAAACAATCATTATTATTATTTAGTATAGTGCTCACAACACCCATAATTTCAAAGCAGCTTTACAGAAAATTATGCTTTAAAACTGTAATTGTGTCATTATGCGGTTTGATGAAAACACGATTGTAGATTATGTCATTAATCTGCCTTAGATGCCTTATTTTAACTGTAGCATGACTGTTTGTGAAATGAACGTTTCCCGAACAGACATTCACAAATCATAGATTTATATTGAAAAATTATCAAGGAGGTCTATAATACCTGGAAAAATCTATCTAATAATATTTGCGATTTAAACGTTGCTTGCAATAAATTTCGTTTCATCAGGGTACACGGTTATGCTGCGTTCCATTCAAGTTGGATGTGGGATATTCCTACTTAATATCTCTGATCATAAATGCATTCCATTCCCCGATATTTGGAAGATGATGTTTAAGAAAACAAAACTGCAATGCTCCCGTTAGTTTAGCAGGGGTTTGACTCTCATTAGAGATGTGTCCTAGAAACCCAGCTGATAAGCAATGCTGCAGCGCTAGCATTTGTGCTTCAGGTGTACGATTATCAAAAGAGATTATAATGTTTTATACACCTGTTTCTGCAAGCATTTGTTAAACAAGCTTTAATATCATTTTTATCGATATTACTTAATAAAGTGAATGTTTATCACTTTGTATATCTCCCTGAGTGTCGACATGTTTTTGTGACATCATGCCCTTTCATCTCGGTGAAATCAGAGTTTAGAATTTCTGCACGAGCTTACAAGTTGTAATTCTGACTTCAAGATGCATTCCATTGCACTTTTCCTAGTTGGAAGTTTTAAAATCCGACTTTCCGAGTTGAATGGAACGCAGCACTACTTTTCAAAACTTGATCCTACACTGAATGCTCAAGCAGCCTAATTTACACTTAATGCTATAACAATGCAAAAAGCACTTACCAGTTTGCTTGAAGTGAAAATCATCCTCCTTTCCTGATTAATAAATTAAGCAATCACATGGTCATGCAGAACATCTCGTGTTTTTAAATCCATAAGGATCTCTTTCTCAATGGCAATAGTGGCAGTAATGACAGTCGACTCGTCAGCAAGATCTCGCGCACTTCGCTTTCAAATTATGTCACTTAAAGCGTGATTGCGTCACTCAACGCCAGCTAGAAGGCCTCGACCGGAATATATCCTAAAGATCACACCCACCTAGAACAAATAAATCAATCTGATTGGCTGATGAATCTGACAATCTGACTTTAGTTGCCCATTCATTTGCACTGATGAGGGATTCTGTGGAAACTCTGAAGGCCTAATGGGGTGGAGCTCAAACTCACACGCTGCTTCAGATTTGGGCATGTGATTTGTGAAACAGTTGTCACACTTTGCTTGTAAGCATCAAGGAATAAATTCTGACTGGATAAACCTTTCATTTTTTTCTATTTGTTTGTAGATTAATTAAGAGTGGAAAGCGATTAAAAATACATAAGCAAAAAGGTGATTGAGAATGAAAGGATGAAAAATAATTATTTAATTGGCATGTTAGGCCAAAGGATTTGCTGGTCCTGAGAATTCGCCACTGTATATATATATATATATATATAATGTATTAGTTCTTTCTGGTGAAGTCTATCCTAAGTCTGGGCAGTGAAGTTGCCCACGAAATAGAAGTGTGTGCAAAGCTGAAATCTATAGTTCATTTTTCAATTTCAAGTAAGCTGAAATTTAAGATAGTTTTGATTTATTTAACATTTTTGGTCACTAGATAATCCAAACTTCCATTTGTGTTATTTCACTGTATTGATGACTTGGGCTATTTTTCACATTTAAGAATAATAATAGTGTTGGAGAAGCTGTAGCTTCCCAAGCTGCAAGTTACTGATAGCTTAAAGTAGTAATTATAATTACAGTTGTTACACTAAAAAAAGTATAGTTAGCTACACTACTAGTAACTATGTAAAAGTAGCTATAACTACTTTGAAACTTTTTTAAGAAGCTTATATATATATATATATATATATATATATATATATATATATATATATATATATATATATATATATATATATATATTGCCGTTCTGATTGCAGAATTAATCTAACTTCATAGTTATACATTTTAGGGTAACATTAAGCAAATTAGGGTGACAATATTAAATTAGACTTAAAAAATAATACAACTAGAAAACACACTATTTTGTATAACCGAGTCAAATTATAGTGATAAACAGCAGCAATATAAATTTAAATATTTAGCACCAAAAAAGAAGGCAAATTCCCTTTAAGGCTGTGTGTGGCTCAAGTGAATCATTGAATCATTTATGTGAACTAGTTCATTTATATAAACTGTCTAAAAGAACCGACTCACGAAACTGAATTGGAGTTCCCAAATTTAAATATAGGTGAATCGTTTTACACAAACTGTCTGAAAGAACTGATTCACTTAAATGGTTTGATCTTCAACACATGTGAGAGGACAGTTTAGGTGAGCGTGTCTGTTCTCCTCTGGCTATACAGTATAAACGTAATGCTGTAATTCCAATTTTAGTTAGTTTTCCCAATTTATACTGGACTTGAGTTACACATATCCGAGTAGATTGAGTAGAAAGAAATTATACCACAACAAGACAAAATTGAGCCACAACACAATAGAAATAAGCCACAACATAATGGAAAAGCAAAAGCACAATTAAAATTAACAGTAAAAAGTCATGTGGCAGTCTGACTCAATGCATGCAAAATCAGGATGCTGCTTGGAAAGAAGCACTGAGCTGCTCGTCTCACTGCAAATCACTCACAGAAGAAGTTCACTCAGAAGACAGTCCATGTATTCTAGAAATGTCTTTATGAATATAAATTGATGTGATATTGTGGCGAGCAGGGCATGGTCGAGCAGTAAGGATGGACACCTTGGAGGAGAATTATCTCAATCAGCAGGGAGAGAGATAAAGAGGAGCCAGGGCACCAGTTCGAGAGAGCGAGAGAGAGAGAGAGACACGAAGCTGTGTGTGTTGATGTGTTTGTGCATGTACTGGTACTGCTGAAAAGCAGTGTTAGTGTGATCAGTGAGCTGAAAAACCACTTGGGTGTGTGAGACACTGAAAAGTGGAACAATAAATGTCTTGTGTGTGGATGTTAACCCAGCTCCCACTTCCTCCTTTCCACATTAAGAACGTGATTTACCACAGATACATTTGGAAATGTTGATGAAGTTATATGCAATAAGAGTTCTGCTAGAGACCCAGGTATGCATTGTCCACAGCACTTCAGGACAAATAAGTACAGCATTTCTATACTTATTTCTGTTCTCACATTTTTGTTGTCTTGAACCTTAATTTCATTGTGTTGTGGCTTCATTTCGATGTGTTGTGGCTTTTTTCTTTTTGTTGTGTTTTTATATATAAATACATATATTTTTTGCTTTTATTTTCTTTGCTAATTTGAATTTGTTTTGCACCCCTGGGCCACCATAATAAAGTGTAATTGAAGTCCATGCTGAATTAATTGCAAGGGTACATGATAGGTCTGAACAGGCCTTAAAATGAAGCCCGAACTGGACCCATTCCCGAGACTGTGTGACTCAACCCGACTCTAACAAATCTTTAGTGGCCAGAATTTATTGTCTATGACTTCATTCAGTAAGGCTGATTAGACTGGGACAGTCCCGATTTTACAAGCCAGGTCCCAAAGGAGGAACAGTTGAGATGTCGTTTCTCATCAATATAATGTAAGTCTTATCTTACATGTTTTACCAAACTGACATCTCTGTGCTTCGTGCATTTTCTGTCATGAGAAACTATAGACGATAATAAACATACTTAGATTTAGACAACAATAAACAAACTTACATTTTGTTTATTTAGTGTTAAATTAAGTAGTAGTACTTTCGGGAGATTTAATGTTTCATTTAGGTGTTTTGTCTCAGAAGTTGTTTCTGTGGCCTGTGCAGGCTCTTCAGCTAAAGGCACAGATGTTGTTGTGGAAGACTGTAGCTGGGTTTCCATCCAAGTATTTTTATGCACATTTTGAAATTGTGCATAATAAATCCTAAATGGAAGTGCATGGCATGTGAATAAACTCAGAGTTTTGCATTAGGTAAAATGTGCATAAATGTAATGGAAACCGTATACTCACACAACAGTTACGTGTTTTTACCATTCTTGCACATGCTATGAGTGTGCGACAGCTTGATGTGACTGGCCCAATGAAAGGTCCGACCTTGGCACACAATTCTTCAAACATAGCCCTTGACATTTGGAAGCGTTTAACCCACAGCTGGTTGTTAAAGTGAGTCCTCACAATCCACCAGATCAGTTTTGAGTGCGGGCGCTCCCAGGTATACGGAGGCTGCTGGCATCTGGCAGCACAGCCATTTCAGCCCATATTGTATCAGATTTAATACTTACTCTGCGGCATCTCCTGGCATCATTTAATAAAACGAGGTACAATTGCTCCAATCCTGCAAATAACTCCCTGAAGCAAGGAGGTCTTTCGGCTACCAAACCTGGAGTCGCAAGTTCGAATTCAGGGAGTGCTGAGTGACTCCAGTCAGGCTTCCTAAGCAACCAATTGGCCCGGTTGCTAGGGTGGGTAGAGTAACATTGGGTTACCCTCCTCGTGGTTGCTACAAGAATAGCGTGATCCTCCACATGCACTAGGTCTCAACAAGCCACGTGATAAAATGCATGGATTGACTGAGATTCATCCTCTGCCACCCGGATTGAGGCAAGTCACTACGCCACCATGAGGTCTTAGAGCGCATTGGGAATTGGGAATGTCAAATAAAAAAATAAAAAAACAAAATAAAAAAAGAGGTCTTTCAGCTGCTCCAACATGACAAGGCGGCTCCCTCAAGATAATGCACATGAAGTAGTGCAGAAATCGGCAACCTTGTTGACAAGGAGAACCTTTTATTTTCCAAGTCAATCGCTGTGCTGAAATTTTCATCATCAATCCCTTTTTTTTTTATTAGGCGTCCAAAAAACAAAAACAAAAATAAACAAAACAAATAAAAAGCATATTTAACTCAGTTAAATACAGTTAAATACCACATATATAATACACTTAAATGATAAAAATATATCAAATCAAAATAAAATAAAATCACTTTTATTGTCACACAACCATACACACAAGTGTAATAGTGGGTGAAAGTCTTGGGTGCAGTTCCGAGCAACATAGCAGTCATGACAGTGATGAGACATATACCAATTTACAATTGATTTACAATCAAACAGATTTACACATCACAATTTACATATCTGATATACACATAATTACACACAACACAATATACAAATAATAATATACAATATACAGTATACAATACACACAATAGAGAATATTGTACAGTATACAATACACTGAGAGCAGCCCATGGGTTGGGTGGCTGGAGTCTCTGATGATCCTCCGAGCTTTTTTCACACACTGCCTGGTATATATGTCCTGGTGGGAGGGAAGCTCACCTCCGATGATGTGTCTGGCAGTTCGCACCACACTTTGCAGGGCTTTGCAGTTGTGGGCAGTGCTATTGCCATACCAGGCAGTGATGCAGCCAGTCAGGATGCTCTCTACAGTGCTGGTGTAGAACCGTGTGAGGATGTGGCGGTTCATTCCAAACTTCCTCAGCCGTCTCAGGAAGAAGAGGCGCTGATGAGCCTTCTTCATAACGGCCTCAGTGTGGATGGACCATGTGAGTTTCTCAGGTGATGTGGACACCGAGGAAGTTGAAGCTGCTGACTCTCTCCACCGGTGCTCCATTGATGGTGATGGGACTGTGTTCTCTGTCTTTTCTCCTTAAGTCCACCACAAGCTCCTTTGTCTTGCTGACACTGAGGGGGAGGTTGTGCTCCTGACACCAGCATGTCAGAGTGTGCACCTCCTCTCTGTAGGCCGTTTTATCATTGTCAGTGATCAGATCTACCACCGTCATATCATCAGCTAACTTAATGATGGCATTGGAGCTATGTGTTGCCACACAGTCATGTGTGTACAGGGAATACAGGAGTGGGCTGAGAAAACAGCCCTGCAGGGCTCCAGTGTTGAGGGTCAGTGATGAGGAGATGTTGCTGCCCAATCTAACCACCTGGCATCTGCTTGACAGGAAGTCCAGGATCCAGCTGCATAGCGAGCTGTTTAAGCCCAGAGCTTGGAGATTCACATAAAGCTTGGAGGGCACTATGGTGTTGAATGCTGAGCTGTAGTCTACAAACAGCATTCTCACATGTGTTCCTTTTTTCCAGGTGGGAGAGAGCAGTGTGTAGTGTAGATGCAATGGCATCATCAGTGGAGCGGTTGTTGCGGTAATCAAACTGCAATGGGTCCAGTGCTGGAGGCAGCACAGAGCAGATGCTGTCTCTGATTAGCCTCTCAAAGCATTTGCTGATGATGGGGGTCAGAACAACAGGACGCCAGTCATTTAAGCAAGTGATTTTGGATTGCTTTTGTACAGGCACAATGGTGGACGTTTTAAAGCATGTGGGGACCACAGACAAGGAGAGGGAAAGGTTGAAAAATGTCCATAAAAACACCAGCCAGTTGGTTCGCGCACGCTCTGATGACACGGCCCGGAATGCCGTCTGGACCCTTGGCTTTACAGATATTCACCTGTTGGAAGGATCGGGTTGCATCCGCTACAGAGACGGAGAGTGACTTAACCTCTGTAGCTTCGGCCACGAGAGCTCTCTCCGCAAGGGCGGTGTTATTTCCCTCGAAACGAGCATAAAAAGTATTTAGCTCATCCGGGAGAGAGGCAGCGTGTTCATAGCGGAGTTTTTATTCCCTTTAAAGTCCGTGGTGATATTAATTCCCTGCCACATGCTTCTAGATTTGGTGGTGTTAAACTGTCCTTCAATCTTGTCCCTGTACTGGCGTTTGGCTTCTCTGATAGTTTTGCGGAGTGCATAACTGGCTTGTTCCTGCTCCTCTGCATTCCCGGAATTAAAAGCAGAGGTCCGCGCATCAAGTGCCGCGTGAATATCGCTATTTATCCATGGCTTCTGGTTGGGGTGGATCCGTATTGTTTTAGTCGGAACAACATCCTCTACGCACTTTCTGATGAAACATGTTACGCTATCAGCGTACACCTCGATGTCGTCATCAGAGGCAGACCGGAACATCTCCCAGTCCACGTGATCAAAACAGTCTTGTAGCGTGGAATCTGATTGGTCCGACCAGCACTGGATCGTTCTGAGGGCTGGTGCTTCCTGTTTCAGTTTCTGCCTGTAAGCGGGCAGAAGCAGAATAGAAGAGTGGTCTGATTTGCCAAATAGTGGGCGGGGGAGGGATTTGTAGCCATTCCGGAAGGGAGAGTAGCAATGGTCCAAAACCCGGTCCCCTCGTGTGTTGAAACTGATGTGTTGGTGGTATTTTGGTGCAATTGATTTCAAATTGGCTTTGTTAAAGTCCCCGGTCACAATGAACGCAGCCTCAGTGTGCGCGGTTTCCTGCTACTTATAATCCCATACAGTTCCTTGAGTGCCCGGTCTGTGTCGGCTTGTAGCGGGATGAACACAGCAGTGATAATGACCGCTGTGAATTCCCTCGGTAGCCAGAATATAGTATGAATATAGTCTCGTTATAGATGAAAGGAGACAACATCAGTGTCGACATTGTTGATTATCAAGGAGCCATTTCTTGAAATTGTTCTTGAATGAATAATAAAATGGGGATTCTCTAATTGATTCTGGTATTGAATTTAATGAAAGAAAACCTGGCTTTTGTACAAAATGAGTTAACACAAATTAGCTTATTTGATTACTGATCATGAAATTGCGTGGAATCTTAAATATTTTGTATATTATGTCTTTGTAATTGTAACAGTTTGAATGAGGAAGCGGGAGATGGCGATTCCAACTTATGAATGTCAAAATAATACATATTATTTTCAAAAAACGTACTAAAATAATACGTTTGCTTCAATGCACAACGATATAGCTTCATATAACTTACATTTTCAAAACAGCATTGGCCAACACACAAACTCTCTCTCCCCTCACACTCTGTGGACTGGCCCTTTTATTTCCCCCATCTCTCACTGTGAACACAGGAACAAGCAATTATCAGCAATTCATCTCATGTAATAACCCTTACTGCTTACTCTCTTTCCAGACGAACGCTTGACCATGCCCTCGCCTCCACATTCCCCCACTGCCCGGCTTGGGAACTGTCAAGACTGCCGACTCCAACACCCCCCCCCCCCCCTTTCTGGAGAGGAAGTCCGTGACAACCATCTGGGCCCCTGGCCTGTGGACCACCTCGAACTTAAATGGCTGGAGTGCCAGATTGGCATCCTCCATGCGGTGGAGCCAGTGGAGTGGGGCATGGTCCGAACAGAGGGTGAATGCTCATCCCAACAAATAGTAGCGGAGAGTGAGGACCACCCAGTTGATGGCCAAGCACTCCTTCTCTATGGTGCTGTTCTTAGTCTCTCTCATAGAGAGCTTCTGACTCATGTACAGCACCAGGCGCTCCTCCCCCTCCACCACCTGGGACAGTGCAGCACCCAGCCCCCTGTCCGATGTATCTGTCTGCAAAAAAAAAAGGGAGAGAGAAGTCAGGGGAATGCAGAAGCAGCCCGCCACAAAGTGTGGCTTTTACCTGCGTGAATGCTTGTTGGCACGGATCCGTCCACTGGACCGGGTCTGGAGCTCCCTTTCTAGTGAGATCAGTCAGTGGGCTGGTGACATCAGAAAAATTAGGCACAAACCTTTGGTAATAGCCAGCCAGCCCCAAGAAGTGTCTCACATCCTTTTTGGTCTTGGGTCTCAATCACCACGGTTTTATCAATTTGGAGCCACACCTGGCCGTGACCCAAGTGGAACCCCAGATACTGTACCTCCACCCACCCAATTGCACACTTCTTCAGGTTTCCTGTGAGCCCCGCTCGTCGCAGTGACCTCAGAACGGCCCCCAAATGCTACATGTGCCACTGCCATTCATAACTGTAAATAATGATGTCATCCAAATAGGCAGCGGCATACACTGTGTGTGGTCTGAGGACCCTGTCCATAAGACACTGAAACATGCCCCAAACAAACTGAATAGAAGAATAGTTTGTCAATACGAGGCATTGAATACGCATCCAATTTCGACACCGCATTGACTTTCCTATAATCCATACAGAACCGGACTGAGCCATCGCTTTTAAGCACCAGAACCACCGGCTGGCCCAATCATTGTGGGATTCTTCATTTACTCCCATTTCGAGCATGGCCTTTAATTCTTCCTGTACTACCTGTTTCTTGTGTTCGGGTAAGCGGTAGGGATGACTACATACCACTACCCCTTGGGTAGTCTCGATGTGATGTTCTATGAGATTAGTGCGGCTGGGGAAGAGGCGAGAACACATCCGAAAATCCTTTTGCAACCTGGCAACCTCCATACGTTGTGACGGCGAGAGGTGGTCTCCACAAGGGACCCGGGTGAACTGATTGGCTTTTAGATTCACTTCTGGTCCAAGCTCCTCCCTCTCTGGAACTACTGTCACCAAGGATATGAGGATTGCCTCTCTCCATGGTTTTAGTAGGTTGAGGTGGTAAATCTGACATGCCCCACCCCTATCTGTACGCACTACCTCATAGTCGACTTCCCCAACTCGCCGTGTGACCTCAAAGTGCACTATTAATCCTTGAGATTTTGAATGTTTTCATGAGCTGAATGGGAGGCTAAACAAAAAGTAAAAATGTGACGAGACTGAAGTATACCCAACAGACTCATGCAGCACGTGCAAGCCATTTGCCCATCACGAGCCAGCAGCGCTTCACTTTCAGTTAATCACGCGAGTAAACATGCCGTTTTGCTTCGGTCAGGCTGCGTGGATGACAGCCTACATTCCGTGTTTCATTTGTTTCTGTTTGCTTTCAGAACAACACGTTATGTAATAAGGAAAACACCACTATTAATCCACAATGTCACATTCAAAATTACATTAAACAATTAAAAGAGAAAACATAAATCCACATCATGGGTTAAAGGGGTTACAAGGGAAAGGAGGAGGCGAGAACAGGCTTGCCAATATAAATAATAGTTTAATGATAAACTTAAAAACACATAAACACACACAGGGCAGCTGCCTGTAGTTCTCTCGCTCACCTCATTAGGCTGATTGGGGTCCAGGCGTGCATCATTCCAGCCCAGCCCCGCCCTCCTCCTCGCTACAATCCTCCCTGCGTTGCCTCAGGCCGTACATCCCCCCCCTCCTCTCCGGGGAAAAACAACAATAACAACAACAAATAAACAGGCGAGAGAAAGGCCAACACGGAGTGACAGTAAGAGAGAGAGAGGAGAGAGAGAGAATAAGAAACTCACTCACCGGTTCTCTGATGTGCTGTTGCATGGTCCTCGATCACTCCTCCACCCTCTCAGGAGGACGACAGCCGCTCCTCCCCGGGTGGACCGGAGTCCAACCTCCAACCTCCAGTGGACAGAACGCCCCTCTGCGTTTCTGGCAGCCCATGGGGACACTCCTCTGCCCCTGCAGTGGCCCTACTGCTCCAGGCGGTCGGGGAGTCGATTCCCTCCTCCCCTTGCGGACGGCGGTCTTCCCTCAACCCCTCCACGTTTCTGGCGGCCGGCAGGGCACTCCTCTGGCCCTGACAGCGGCTCCATCACTCCAGGCGGTTGGGGAGTCCAGTCCCTCCTCGCCTCATGGACAGCGGCCGTTCCCTGCGTCCAGGCGTCTGGCTACTCCATCCCCGAAATTCCAAAGGATCAAACTTTCAACTCCTTTTGGATGAGGCGCACGACAGAACGCACCTCAACCATAACTTCATCTGGAGTAGAAATACCTCTGAGATCCTTCTGGGCATCACTCCAGCAACTTTGAGCTGCGTCTACGCACGGCACGCATCGCTGCTCCCGGGTGTAGCCTCATTGCACAAGGAAGTAACGTACAACTTGAAACTGTGGCCATACAATCTCCATCTTGCTGGACGAGTTGAGATTACTCTGTGTTCCACCGAACACTCTAACGGATCATTAGGAGACCGCCGAGAAATCCGTATCTTCATCCGTTTGCCAGCAGAAGTGAAGAAAGAAGATTTCTCTTCCCTCTTCAACCAAGTCGACATCGCTGATTTCTCCGCCAGCCCGCCGAGACTCAGCAGCCGTACCGCCTGCCGACAGAGCGAGGAAATGGCCTCCCGTCATCATCAGAGCATCGAGGAACCGAGTCGGAGTTAAAGGATGGATGAACACACATTCTACCTATGTCCTCACGTGATTCAAGTAAGAGGTTTATGTCTGAGCAGAGTTAGAATATTATAGTTTACATTCTTACTTACCAGCTACTGCATTGTGATGAGCCGAAATAGCGGCTACATACACCTTCAGCCTCTCCTGCAGGAAGGAAACCACCGATCTGACTGCGAATCTCTGTTGGTCTTCGCATCGGGAAGAACGCCACTTAGTGAACAGACGCCACTTCAAGGCATACAGGCGCCTCATAGAGGGAGCCCTAGCCTGAGTGATTGTGTCTACCATAGTGGTTGGCCACTTAGGTCTTCCGCGTCCCGTCCAAGGGCCAGACGTGGAGATTCCAGAGGTCTGGTCGTGGGTGCCAGATGGTGCCCCATCCCTGAGAAAGAAGGTCCTTCCTCAGGGGAATTCACCGGTGGGGGGGGGGGCTGTCGCGAGGAGTGTGAGATCCGAGAACAGAGATCGTGGCCGTCAGAAGCGGAGAGATAACAACCGCAACCAGGAATAACACACAACCGGAAAGACATCTTTAAAAAGACGTTCCTTGTGTGCCGCTCTTTTTGTGAATGAAAATATACTCTTTTAGAATATAATCTCTTTTTTCGCTCTGCTGAAGCACCCAGGGGCATTCTCTGCACTCCACAGGTGCAGAGGGGGAGAAGCCGCTGAAATGCACCGTAAATCCAGCAGTTTTGAGGTGCGTCTTTGGAGGGAAATGAATTCAGTGCACTGAATACAACCGCCCGGCTCCGAAGAGAAAATCTGAATGAGTGGTTGCATACCAGCTCCTTTTATACCCGTATGTCCGGGGGAGTGGCATGCAAATTCCACTCGCCAATTCCCATTGGCTTTTTTTTTAAAAAGCAGAGGTGTTTGGGGCTCCCAAGAGTGACCCCTAGTGTCACTACATTGACACAACGTCGAGTGAGTGACAGATAGGGAACAACCAGGCAGTAAACACCAGCTGTCTGAGGAATAACAAAGAGACAGATATAAATTAACCTTTTATTTTCAATTTACTTTGTTAAATAAGATTGTGTTTAGGTTTGGATTAGAGTGTAACCTGTTACAAGAGAGACCAGATCACCTTTCCTCTTTCCCCTTCTCTCTCTTCATGCAGGCTAAGTGGTCAGCACTGCGTTTTCCTCTCAGCAGCCACAACTTGGCATAACTCTTGGGTTCAAACTATGCCAATGGTGGTCCACTGCGACTCAGAAAAAGGGTGCAGCTCAGTCTGGAGATCCCATGAGTGCTACTGAGTGGAGTAAGGGTGGTGTCCATTGAGCTAAATCCTCTCTCACATTCTGCTGTGGACACAGCAACTGATTCCAGTGCAGTTACAAGAGGTTTCAAATCCTCTGGAACAACTTTTCCACCACTGCCTTTATAGTCCCTGAAACCATTATTTGCTGGCCTTTCAGAGAGATGCAACCTCTTGCACATTGAAGCCAACTCCGCCTCGTCATACAGAATTTCATAATCATCTGGCCAGTATCTTGGGTAGATAATCCTGCAGGCTGACAATATGTCATCGTACTCAGAGACATGAGCAGAAGATCTACCATGTGACATATTAGAGGCTGATGTTGTCATTAGTCAATACCATCTAAGCCTGGAGATTTTCCCTTACATATACATTTAATTGCGACTACATCCAATTCGCCAGGAGTTATACAGGTGCATCTCAATAAATTAGAATGTCGTGGAAAAGTTCATTTATTTCAGTAATTCAACTCAAATTGTGAAACTCGTGTATTAAATAAATTCAATGCACACAGATTGAAGTAGTTTAAGTCTCTGGTTCTTTTAATTGTGATGATTTTGGCTCACATTTAACAAAAACCCACCAATTCACTATCTCAACAAATTAGAATATGGTGACATGCCAATCAGCTAATCAACTCAAAACACCTGCAAAGGTTTCCTGAGCCTTCAAAATGGTCTCTCAGTTTGGTTCACTAGGCTACACAATCATGGGGAAGACTGCTGATCTGACAGTTGTCCAGAAGACAATCATTGACACCCTTCACAAGGAGGGTAAGCCACAAACATTCATTGCCAAAGAAGCTGGCTGTTCACAGAGTGCTGTACCCAAGCATGTTAACAGAAAGTTGAGTGGAAGGAATTCGTGCAAATTCCCATTGAGATGACTGTATTTCGCTCGCAGAATTTCACCATGCAAAGGTATCTGTGACCGGCCGCACCTTAAAGTTAGGCGTAAAAGGAGCAAAAGGTTTTATTTATACTTTTTTGGTCAGTCAAAATCTCACCAGATTAGGATTTCACAGCCGAAATATTAGCTTTTTTTTATCATTACCCAGTCTTATGGTCAATAAATGGCTGGGTCTACTCTGTGAAAGATATTTTTGCCTGGATATTTGAATAAGAAATTCCCCTCTAGATCAGAGTAGAAGATTGATTTTTTTTTACAATATCAATTTTAATAGCAGTTTAATCATAAAGGTAATGCTGGAAGATTGTTCTAATGTCTGAAGCTGGGATTCAAGGTCAGGTATCTCCTATGCCTTTTTGAAGAAAAGAACCATATGACATTGAATTATGTCTTATGAAACCTTTACTAGGTTCCATAGTATTTGTAGGTCATCTAGTGAACCCTGGTTGATGCTAATAAATTCATAATGTTTGGTTTTAAACTGAGCACAAAATCCTTTGTCTTGCAATAGTTTAGGATTAAAGCGCCACTAAGAGGCTTGTGAGGGCTAGAAGCATGTGAGATGTTCAAAAAATAAAACGGATCTGAAAGGGACATGGGGCAAATATTAGCTTCAAGTACCAGTGAAGACAGGCTGGAAGAAGCAAACACATATTCAATTTGTGAATATGATTTGTGCCTAGCAGAGAAAGAAGTATATGTCCTTGCATGCAGATGGATTTAACAAATGTCATAGGTCTACCAATGAAGATTAGGCTATGTACTGTCAAAGTGTATTAGAATAAAGAGCCTGAGAATGTGATTCATTGTCTCCAGATCTGTCTGTCTAGATCATGGGGCATAACAGCATTCATATCTGCTCCCATTACTACCTTGAAATCTGACATATTAATGAGATAATCTGAAAGCATGGGAAAAAAGTTGGATCAGGATTTTAGGGTGCAAAAATTAAAAAAAGCTATCTTCTTGTTAGCTACCATGGTCTTAACATGGATTCATTTATTCTGCCATGTGCATCATGGCCTTTGTCTAGTACAGAGATTCCTCTGTTATTAACTTCCTGAGACCCGAGCGCGACTGCTGTGTGTATTTTTTATTTCCCTTTTTGATTTGTAACTAGTAGCACCTAATAATATGCAAAAAAATATTGTAGAGCAAATAGTTTTCATAAAAATTGATTGAAAGAAAGTCATACACATCTGGGATGGCATGAGCGTGAGTGAATTAATTTTAATATTTGGGTGAACTGTCCCTTTAAGTGGGTCAGAGAAGTTTCTGCTGACAGACCCCTGGATTTAGACAATGGAGCAAACCTACACATATAGTATGTACCCTTCAGGCAGCTCCATCTCCCAAAATGCAAATCAATTGTGACATCACAGCAGATCGTGCTGAACATACCCCAACCCCACACAACGCTAGTGTATGATAAAAGGGAAAGCTGTTTACAGCCATAAGTGAAGTTAGGTCAATTAAATATTTTAGAAGAGTTAGAGTTTTAACTGCATAATACTTGTGTCAGTTAAAGTAGCTACTTTAAGATGACACTTTGTTACACAGTTATAGCCTGTGTTTAGTGTAATGTTATCATTTTCGTTTGTGTAAATTTAGCAGATTTTGTGTAAATTATATTGTAGTATTATTACACTACAATATTTAGATAAAGTGTTTATCACTTGTTATTATAGTCAAACAGCTAACAGCCTTAGGTTGAGGCAATAGGTTCTCAACAGTAATTCTTTCTAACAATTAATAAAAAAAATTAAGACAAAATTTATATATAAGCCTCTGAATTTACAACTAAACTTTACCTTAATCTTGGATTGCATCAATCTCAGAAGATGTTGTCTTCTCAGGTGCAAAAATCCCCAAATGTTGTTCCATTTAAAGTCATTGCACAAGTTCCGCCAGTAGCAGGCTAGGCACTTATGCAAAGTAAGCAATGACATTGTAATGTTGGGGTCTAGGAGTGGAAGAGGAAGAGAGACACAGGAGCAGATTCTTTAAATCCTTTAATAATAATCGCTGGAGTGGAACTAACAATAAATCATAACATAACACTTCACTAACTCAACGTAACACTTCAAGGACTGACAAAGGAGTGGGTAAAACTAGAGGATATTTACACAAAAGGAACTTATGAGGGAATGGAATACAGGTAAGGATAATAAGAAACAGATGGAAGTGATGAGGGCAGTGCACTATGGGAAATGAAGTCCAGAGGAAAACTTCAAAATAAGAGTCCTTGAAGGAGACAGACTGTGACATTACCCCCCCGGCGTCCAAAAATGGATGAGGGTAGTGTGATGCAGAAGATGAAGGATCCAAGGAAGATGATCAGGAGGCCTTGGGGGCAGCTTCAGGGCTGGGAAAGGATCCGGGGGCCTGGGGGGGCGGCTTCAGGGCTGGGAATGGATCCAGAGGCCTGGGGGGCGGCTTCAGGGCTGGGAATAGATCCGGGGGCCTGGGGGGCAGCTTCAGGGCTGGGAATGGATCAGGAGGCCTGGGAGGCTGCCACAGGGTAGGGACTGGGTCAGGAGGCCTGGGAGGCGGCAACAGGGCAGGGACTGGGTCAGGAGGCCTGGGAGGCTGCCACAGGGCAGGGACTGGGTCAGGAGGCAGAACCGCTGGGGAAGCAGGTGGAGCCGTGGAAGAGACTGGGGCAGAGCCAAGGGAGGCGGAGCCATGGGAGGCTTGTGGCTGAGAGCCGTGGAAGGCTCGGGGCTGAGAACCGTGGAAGAGACTGGGGACCGACCTCCGTGGTCGTGAGCATGGGCAGAGACTGGGGATTGACCTCCGTGTTCGTGAGCACGGGCAGAGACTGGGGAACAACCTCCATGGTCGTGAACATGGGCAGAGACTGGGGAACTACCTCCGTGGTCATGAACATGGGCAGAGACTGGGGAACGACCTTCATGGTCATGAGCATGGGCAGAGACTGGGGAACGACCTCCGTGGTCATGAACATGGGCAGAGACTGGGGAACGACCTCCGTGGTCATGAGCACGTGCAGAGAATCTCATAATTAAATAAATATTTTTCTCCAAAACATGTTTGCCACAATTATTGGCACCCCTAGAAATTCTTATGATTAAAATATATCTGAAGTACATTATATTCCTATTCATATTTTACATTTTGTAGTACACCTAGGTGACAAGGAACAAGAAATTGTTCAGCCAAGACTTCCTGTTTCACATGGGTATAAATATGAGGTAACACATGGGCCAAATTCTCTTAGTCATCCATCACAATGGGTAAGACCAAAGAATAAAGTTATGATGTGCAGCAAAAGGTTGTTGAGCTTCACAAAATGGGAAGTGGCTATAAGAAAATAGCTAAAGTATTGAAAATGGCCATTTTCACCATCATGGCAATAATTAAGAATTGCCAATCAACTGGAGATGTTACGAATCGGCCTGAAAGAGGACGTGTGTCTATATTATCTCCACAATAAAAATTCTCAGAGGATCACAGCTGGAGAATTTCAGGAATTAGTTGGGTTTTGGGGTCAGAAAGTCTCCAAAACTACAATCAGACATCACCTAATTCACAACAAGTTGTTAGGGAGGGTTTAAAGAAAAAAGCCTCTGCTCTCATCCAACAACAAACTGGAACTTCAAATGGGACCGGGTTCTATGGTCAGACGAAACAAAAATAGAGCTTTTTGGCAGTGAAAACCAGAGATGAGTTTGGCGCACACAGAGAGGTAGCCATATGAAAAAGTACCTCATGCCCAAGGTTAAATATGGTGGTGAATCTTTAATGTTGTGGGGCTGTTTTTATGCCAGAGGTCCTGGACATCTTGTTCGGATACATTGCATCATGGACTATCAAATACCAACAGATAAAAACATTTAAAACCTGATTGCCTCTGCCAGAAAGCTTAAAATGGGCTGTGGTTGGATATTCCAGTAGGACAATGATCAAAACACACATCAAAATCAACACAAAAATAGTTCACTGACCACACAATCAAGGTTCTGCCATGGACATCCCAGTCCCCTGACCTGAACCCCATAGAAAACCTGTGTAATGAACTGAAGAGGAGAGTCCACCAGCGTGGACCTCTGAATTTGAAGGGTCTGGAGAGATTCTGTATGGAGGAATGGTCTCAGATCACTTGCCATGTGTTCTCCAACCTCATTAGGCATTATAGGAGAAGACTCAGAGCTGTTATCTTGGCAAAGGGAAAAGTATTGAATAAAAGGGTGCCAATAATTGTACCACACATATTTTTGACAAATATTTTTGTTTTTTGATAAAACTTGTGTTGTGTTTGGAATTGTTTGAAATCTTTTTGAGGGTAGATTTTTGTGAATATTTTGAATGAAAGACCAAAAGGATAAACAATAAGAATATATTTTTCACAGCCTTCTTTTCTCATATTTACCAAGGGTGCCAATATTTTTGTTTTAGAATGAAAAATGTAAGCAATTTAAAAAGAAGAATTTGAGGATCAATAAATTATGAAAAATGTTCTGCCCTGCCTGATTAATATGTAATTGCGTAATGCATAAAAAAGTAACTGTAATCTGATTGAGTATTCTGAAATGTAATTTATTCTAATTAGAAGTACTTGCTTGCTGATTTTATAATCCAGATTACATGTAATCCATTACTACCCAGAACTGCTCTTCCCCATAACAGTACCTACCACATAGTAGGAGCTAAAAAAGTCCCTCTAAATGGCTAAGAGGAACTAAAGTTCCTCATGTAGGAAAACAATGAAAACTGAGTAGCTACCTGTTACATTGGCTACCTGATAAATTTTGTATTAATTTTAAAATTCTGTTAAGTACATACAAAGCTTTAAATGGTCTAGCTCCACAGTACTTAAGTGACCTTCTGACACGCTATATTCACATTCAAGATCAAAAACTATCAGAGGTCACGTGACGCCGTGCAAGAGGCAGACGTGTGAACAACAAGCTCTGCGCACTTTGCTAAATTTTTTATTATTCTCATGTTATAATCTGGTGAAATGCGATACACCCAGTTACACATTTGCTCTTTGAGGTAAAACATGGCAAAGAAGTCAAAATCCTCACTTACGTGTTCAGGATGAAAGCCCCGACAGGCCTACAGACCGGGGATTCGATTTGGATGGCGCGGCGGGAGAAAAGATCCAGCGTCAGTTGTCCAACATATCGGTGATGCTGACGAAGGTTCTTGCTGACTTGGAGGATCTCACTGTAATACGTCGATCGATTATGGCAATGGAAATAAAATTCTCTGAGTTAGTTACAAGAGTGTCAGATGCTGAGAAACAAATAGATTATTTGGAGTCTTCGGAGAGGGAATTATCCGCTAATCTGCCTGCGACCAAAGTTGATTTGGAACATCGCCTTGAAAAGCTTGAAGATCTTGAGAATAGAAGCCCCAGTAATAACGTTCGAATTGTTGGAATTCCAGAGCATGAGGAGGGCAGAGATATGGTGAAATTCCTAGACGAGTTTTTCCCGAGTCTGCTCGACATAACAGGCCACAAACTGGAAATCGAGCGAGCTCATAGAGTCCCAGCTCACAGATCTGCTGAGGGAGACAGGCCCAGAGCGATTCTGGCCAGATTTCTGAGATCATCCGATAAAGATCTTGTGTTGCACCAGGCGAGGAGCAAAGGGAAGCTTTCTTGGAAGAACCATAATATTTTCTTGTTCCCGGACTTTGCGAGTTCGACAAGAGAGAAACGCGATCGGTTCAAGGAATACAAGAAACTCTAACATCAGAAAAAGATCTTGTTTGCTCTGATGTTTCCTGCCAAACTGAGAATAGAAACGAAGGTCAGTCGCAAAGTATTTACATGTCCAAAACAGGCAATATCTTTTATAGAATCAATGTTTGAGTAAACAATTGGATGTTTCTCATGTGAGTGGGCCTGACTCGCTGTACTTACTCTTGAGGAAGCTCGGCGACATTTTGGGGTTTTTGCGTTGGCTCCGCCTAGTGGCTGGAGCTTGTTTTGTGAATAACACTTTTCCTTAAAGAAACTTTTTCATTGATGAAAGATTACTTTTGCATTGAAGTTCCCGGCCAGTTTGAGAGTGGACACTACGGATGACCGCAAAATATCTACGTGCTCACACAAAGGATGTCTTTTATAAAGTTGACGGTTTGTGTAAGTCATGGTATATACTTTTATGCAGCCTCCAAGTGAATTGACTCGACCATCTGGGGAAACAGGATGCTGGTTTTGTTTCTTTTTGTATTGGTTCCGCCTAGTGGCTGGAGCTTGTTCTGTTGAATAACACTACTTTGGAACAGCTGTGGATTAATCTGTTCGTTCTTCGTGCTTATTCCTCCTGCTGGCTGTAGTTTGTTTTGTTGAGGTTTTTTTTTACGAGACATTGGAATGATTACGTCATCTGCTGAACTCATAACAGCTGGCTCATTGAACATTCGTTTGTCTGTCCGAGGAATCTGAACTGTTTTATATCAGCTGGAATTGTTTAGTGGAAGATCACATCCTTGAGACAGTTCTGAGAATGAATCTACACATTCTTTGTGTTCATTCTTCCTATTTGCTGGGTTTATTTTACAAAGTATTTTCTGTTATGTAATTTGTGAGGCAAAATTGAGCAATCCGATGGTAAAGTTGTCGTGGAGGCTCATGGGCGTTCATGGACCTTTTGAGTTTAAAGGGACTGTTGCCGGTTGGCGCTATCGTGCGCGGGGTTAATGTGCACATTTTTCTTTTTTCTGTTTGTTTTGTTCGGGGGTTGATTGTTTCACTAATTGGGAATGTGGTCTGTATAATTTTGTTTTTCACACACAATTTATTTTTTTAATTATATCAATAGGTCAAATGTTAATATGAGTGTACTATCTCTCTCCACATGGAATGTAAATGGGTTGGGGCATAAAAAAAGGAAGGTTAGTTCTTTTCTTAAAGGTAAGAAATATGATATAGTGTTTCTTCAAGAAACGCATATCTCCCCGCACGAAGCTGAAAAATTTGGGAAGATATGGGGTGGACATGTTTTTTTTAGTGCTGGCTCAAGTAAGAGCAAGGGAGTCATTATATTGATTAATAAACATCTACAATTCAAATGTCTCAAACAGATTAAAGATAAATTAGGAAGAGTCATTATTGTGTTAGTTGAAATTCAAGGGCAAAGGTTGATTTTGGCTAATATTTACGCACCTAACGCTGATTATCAAGGCTTTTTTATAGATCTTGAAGGGATGTTGCAAGCCGCTGGCACCCCTCATGATATAATATTGGGAGGAGACTTTAATCTTTTGATGGACTCAGTCCTTGATCATAGTGAAGCAAAAGTGTGTAAACCCCCTATAGCAACATTGACGCTTCACAGGTTGTGTAAAAATCTTGGTCTTACAGATATTTGGAGACTTTTGAACCCATCTGGTAGGGACTATACATTTTTTTCATCAGACCATAAGATTTATTCTAGAATAGATTTTCTTTTTGATATCCAAATCCCTCATTTCATCTGTTGCAGATTGCTCAATTGGAAACATTTTAGTCTCAGATCACGCCCTGGTGAGTTTAGAGGTGATGCCACATATAGAGAAAAAGAAATCATATAGTTGCCGCCTTAATGTGTCCCTTTTGCAAAATCCTGATTTCCAACAAATGTTAAAGACTGAAATCAATGTTTATATGGAGACCAACTGGTCCTCGGTATCCTCTGTGGGTGTGGCTTGGGAGGCACTTAAGGCGGTTCTTAGGGGTCGTATCATACAGTATGCCTCATTCATCAAAAAATACAATGCACGAGAACTTGTGGAGTTGGAAGACAATATTAAAAGTGCAGAAGCAGAGCTGAAGCGCCGTATGTCAGCTGATGGCCTCAGAGAATTGACCCAATTGAAATATAGATATAATACTATTTTGTCACGGAAAGTGGAGTTTTGGTTATTCAGGGCAAGACAGTCATACTTTGAGTTGGGTGACAAAGCAGGGAAGCTTTTGGCTAGATATATAAAGCAGAGAGAGTCTCTTTCTATCATTCCCTCAGTGAAATCTGCTGGTTGTGAAATTTTTACTTCAGCCATTGATATTAATAATGCCTTTAAAGAGTTCTATATTGATCTTTATAGTTCCACATCTTCGTCTACTGATGAAGATATTTGAAACTTTGTGGAACCATTAGAACTCCCTAAACTGACGATTGAACAAAAAAACTCTCTTGATTCTGAGATAACCTTGGAGGAGCTTGATGAGGTAATTAAGTCCCTACCTACTGGCAAGGCTCCGGGGCCAGATGGTTTTGCCGCTGAATTTTTCAGATCTTATGCTACAGAACTGGCTCCACTTTTGTTAGATGTTTATACTGAATCGTTAAAGAATGGAAAGCTTCCGCCAACCATGACACAAGCCCGGATCAGTCTGATCCTTAAAAAAGACAAAGATCCAAGTGAGTGTAAAAGTTACCGTCCAATCTCCCTGATCCAACTAGATGTAAAAATATTGTCAAAAATTCTGACTAATCGATTAAGTAAAGTTATGACATCTCTTATACATATAGATCAGGTGGGGTTTATTCGGGGCCGTAGCTCTTCTGATAACATCAGGCATCTCATCAATATTATGTGGTCAGTGGCGAATGATCAGTCTCCGGTCGCTGCCATCTCACTTGACGCCGAAAAGGCATTTGATATGGTAGAATGGGATTATCTCTTTAAGGTTTTGGAAATGTATGGGTTCGGAAATACTTTTATTGGATGGATTAAGTTACTTTATAGATACCCTGTAGCAGCGGTACAAACAAATGGATTAATTTCAGAATATTTTGCTTTGGATAGGGGAACTTGGCAGGGCTGCCCTCTTTCCCCTTTATTGTTCTGTCTTGCCCTGGAACCATTAGCAGCCACAATAAGAAAGGAGGATGATGGCGGGAGGTGTGGCGCATAAACTTCTGCTTTACGCAGATGATATTTTATTATTTGTCTCTGAACCTACTAGATCTATGCCTTGCCTCCACAGAATTATTAATTCCTTTTCTAAGTTCTCAGGATACAAAGTCAATTGGACTAAATCCGAAGCTTTGGCTCTGACAGCATACTGTCCAGTAACAGCCTTCCAGCCGGGCACCTTCCAGTGGCCCAAACAGGGCATTAAGTATTTGGGGATTTTATTCCCAGCAAATTTGTCTGATTTAGTTAGTGTTAATTTTGACCCTTTAATAAAAAGGTTTTCAAGCGATGTGGGCAGGTGGGCTTCATTACATTTATCGATGATTGGGAAGGTTAATGTTATTAAAATGAATTGTATTCCAAAATGTAACTACCTGCTACAGTCCCTACCTGTAGATGTCCCCCTCTCTTATTTCAAGCAATTCGATAGAATAGCAAAGTCCTTCATTTGGAATGGTAAACGTCCCAGATTGCATTTTAATAAGTTACATAGGCCAATTGACAAAGGTGGGCTAGGCCTACCCAAGATTTTGTTTTATTACTATGCGTTCAATCTCAGACATTTGGCTCACTGGTTACCTCCACCTGAGAGAGCCCCTCCCTGGTTTGTTATTGAACAGGCAGTTCTTGCCCCTATTTCGCCGTTGCAAAGCATCTCTATCAAACTAATTGGAAAAGTTAAGTTACACCCCGTTATTTCGCATTTACACTCGGTATGGACTAAAGTGTCCAGATTGTTTATATTGGACACTTATTTAAATGTTGCCTCGAGCATATGGCAGAACCCAAGATTGTGTATTGGCAAGTCCCCTTTCTGCTGGCCAGAGTGGATTGTGTGGGGGGTTGCTACACATGGTGACCTATATGAAAGTGGTGTGTTGAGGTCGTTTGAAAACTTGGTCCTACATTTTGGGATCCCCAGACCTCAGTTTCATAGGTATTTACAATTACGCCACCTGCTTTGTACTATTTTTGGGAGTAGCACACACCCCCCTGAGGAGGCAGATGCTTTGGGAGAGGTGATTGTGGCATTTGGAAAAGGTCATGAGGCATCAGTGTACTACTCCCTGTTAATTCAGAGTATAGGGGATGGAGTTTTAACTTCTATTAAGAAATTATGGGAGAAAGATTTGAATTTGGTATTGGAGGATGGAGTGTGGACTAAGATTCTGAAAAATGTAAAATCTGCATCTAGAGATGCAAGGGTTCTCCTTATGCAATTTAAGATTTTACAAAGATTTTATTGGACCCCCTCTAGATTATAAAGGCTTGGTCTTAAAGACACACCCACATGCTGGTGATGCCAATCAGAAGTTGGAGACATAGCCCATGTTTTTTGGGGATGCGTTAAGTTCCAAGATTTTTGGTTAAAGATTCAGAATTGTTTGCGTGACATTCTGGACACTCAAATTTTACTTTGCCCCAGACTTTGCATTTTGGGCGATGGGGAAGTTATAAATTCGGGTGACAAATATATAAAAAATTGGGTTCTGACTAGCGTGATGATCAATAGACAAATTATTTTAAGGGGATGGAAGTCAGACGGAGCGCCACCATTTCCAGAGTGGTGTGCGGAGATGGGGAGGGTGGCGGCTTATGAGAGGATGATAGATGGAAGGCTGGGGCGGGAGGACTTATTTTTCAGGAAGTGGGGTAGGTATTTGGCAGTTTTGGAGGACTCTAGGAGAAGGGATGAGGAGGGAGATGTTTAGTTTAATTATGTATATTTATTATATATTTTATTTTTTATTTATTTTTATTTTTTATTTTATTGTTTGTGTGTGTGTACTATTTTATGTGACCACAGGGGTGTTTTTGGGGTAGGGTGGGGTTGGTGTTTGGGGAGGGATATTAATGAGTGTTAAAAGTTAAATGTTGATTCGGTATATATATATGTTGTGTTTTTCTCTGTTGTGCTTTCTTTTTGAATCAATAAAAAATGTTAATTACAAAAAAATACAGAGGTGTTCAGACATGGCCAGAGTGGTAGCTCTTGAGGAGGGGGTATCCAGAAGACTGGGGAGTCTAGACATGTTTGTGAAGAAGTGGAGAGAGAGGTGTAGGGGTTTTATGTGTGTGATTGTTTTATTTATTTTTTTAATTAATTAATTAATTTATTTTTGTTGTGTGTCTATGGTTGTGTGACCACTGGGGTGTTGTTGGGGGGGGGGGGGGGGGGTTGGATATTGATTCTGTATATGTGTGTTCTGCTATTTATATTTAATGGTTGAATCAATAAAAAAACGTTAATCACAAAAACAAAACAAAAAAGATCAAAAACTATCCACGTCACGTTCATTACAATTACAAATTCTGGCCTGTTAATAGTTCCTAGAATATCAAAATCCACAAAAGGAGGTAAATCCTTTTCATACTTGGCTCCTAAACTATGGAATAGTCTCCCTAACACTAGGATGCAGACACACTCACTCAATTTAAGTCTAGACTAAAGACTCATCTATATAGCCAGGCACACACCTAGTTTATCCATCAACTCACAATTAGGCTGCTTTAGTTAGGTCTGCTGGAGCCAGAAACATCCATCATGATTTATAACTCTACATTAAAATTGTATGGCATCTACGCTAATATAAATTTTTTTGTTTCTATGTCTCAACCTTGGGATTCATATCCGGAGGTTACCAGAGCCAGCCAGATCCAGCTCTGTTCCTGTTTGGTGTTGGACTCCACTGCTACGTGTTGCTGAAAGATGATGACAAACTACAGCCGGTGCTAGCCAGACATCACTTCAGTCTTTTGACTTCAGAGGATGAACTGATGCCAACTCCAACTGTAAGATATCGGATACTTCATATGCCACTGCCTGAATCTTGGATTTATGATGGACTCCACCAAACCTCACTGAAATGACCTGCAGGTTGAACTGCGATGCATCTCATTGATCTCTGCCTGCATCACCTTTGTATATTGATGGACTGCACTCTTGAAATGGAATACATAGACCATCATTTAATTGCCAACAAAAGCCTTCATCAGCCAACTAACAAAGGACAATGCATCTATGTGAATTTCTGTAGTTAATCCAGGATGGATTCAAAGACATTAGTCATTAAAGGTGCTATATGTAATATTTTTACTGTACTAAATCATAAAATGACCATAATATGTCATTAGAGAATTAGGAAACATGCTAATTTGAAATACTGACTTCTCCGATAACAATGCTACAGCCAGTATATTCTACTCTGAAGTTTCCATTCTGTGCTGGACTTTCTGTTTATGTTTTGGCCTGTGTGATCCCGCCCACTGCCCACTCACCAATAGTATTTAGACACCGTCGGTTTGCCAGATTTGAACAAATTTACAGGCAAACAACACTTCATGCTGCAGCCATGGAAGCCAGCAAACAAACTGAATCAGAGATAACAGATTCCACCCCACCTAAAAAGCCTCGCCATCCATCTAAAAACCACCATGACCAGAGGTGTAGTAAAACAAGGATAAATATTGGAGATGCCTTTGGACAGCTTAAAGCCCAGAAATCCTTTAAAACGGATGCTGAGTTGGCTAATTTGCGTGTCAACATTCTGTCAACCCGCATGAGCTTCGAGTCTGGGGCGGGGCAGACAATTCTCCAATATTCTGAATTTGGACTACAGTACCCATTTCAAAGGCTTGTTGTCAATCTTACATATAGCACCTTTAAAGTAAAAAAAAAAAAAAAAGAATAATAATAATAATAATAATCTTTTATTTTTTTTTAAAACAATGGACCATAGTCTTACTTAATTTACTAATTTAAAACCATGACCTGCACTGCACACAAATAACTAATATTAGCATTATATTCATGTTTAGCCAGAGGGGAACTGGCCCCCACAGTGAGCCTGGTTTCTCCCAAGGTTATTTTTCTCCATTAACCAACATCTTATGGAGTTTTGTGTTCCTTGCCACAGTCACCTTCAGCTTGCTCACAAGGGTTCTAAATACAATTATTATTTAATTATTTAATTTCTATACACAATTTACAATCATATTTAATCAAAGTACACAATGATCACTCTAAGTCATTATAGATATTACAGTTTCATTTTTTGTTAATGCATGATTTTCTGTAAAGCTGCTTTGAAACGATGTGTTTTGTGAAAAGCGCTATACAAATAAAAATGACTTTACTTGACTTGAGTAGCTCCTTAAAAGTAAATAAAACTGGCTTTAGTTTCTGCAGTGAGAAAGGGCCTAATAAAAGCTTTTGACCACATGGAGTGGAACTATCTACAGGCAGTGTTAGATATCTTAGGTCTTGGTTCAGGTTTTACAAATATGATAAAAGTCCTATAGGCCAACCCAAAAGTAGCTGTTATAGGTCAGATTTGCTCACAACCTTGATAGGAAGAGGCACTCATCATTATTATTTGCATATGAAATGATGGGCCTTGAGTTTGACACCTGTGGATTAGACCATGGATGGCTCACCACTGAGTATTCTATAAAATAAACTATAGAATTTTGTTATGGAAAAAAACAAAACAGTAGTAGCCTAAACACATTTACAATCTATAACTAAAGCTGCCATTATTATAATACAAATGGAGTAGTAGTAGGAAGTCCCTTATGTAGTTTTTCATTTCTGTAAAACTATTAGCTACAACAGTTGGTGTTCCTACAGTGATGGCACACGTTTTCTAGTCATTTTGTTGTCAGAGCTGTTTAGAATGTCAGGGCTGTCTGGCCTTTTAAGATGTTGGACTTTCTCCATAGTGCTTCAAAGTGGAATTTTCTCACTTTAATTCTAATGAGTCTCAGCATAGGCCTTGGTAGACCCTGTGAAAGTGGGCTTCAGCACCCCTTTATTTAATCTCACCCCTCCTAAATATCTGTGACTGCGATCGCCCATTATTGTGAGCTCTAGTTTGCTTTCGTGACCTTTCATGCCTGTAAAGACTGACTAAAGCACGAGTCATTCAAATACATTCAAACATTGAGATTATTTCAATCTTAGGTGTGCTATCTATTTTTGTTTTTTATTAACTTTATTCTTGAAGAAACTTAAAATTAGTTTAAAAATCTCCAACTGACTTACATTTATGGAATGTTCCATATTCAAAATCTAACAGCGGTTGTACTATAAATTCATTCTTGGACATAAGGGTGTTTCAATGCAGGGTCTGTCTCTCATTACTCTAGCTTTGTTTTCTTCCTTATATTATATAAAACTTAAACAACATTATTAAAAATAAGTAAATAAATAAATAAAATAAAACAATTCTGGTGGTATGTCCTTTACAAAATGCCACTTTACTGTAATTCCTTTCGACAACAAATTTACCAACAATTAATCATGTACTGCCCCCTAGTGGGATATCATAGTACTTTGCGGTGGACCAGCCTTTTGAATTAGTTATTTTAAATCTAAAAGTCAATCACACAATATCAGAGCGCTTTGTGTGCATTAGCATTGTGTATACAGTATATGACTTATCTAGGGTGCAGTCAGCCGGTCATTATTGCAAAATAAATTATCTACAAGGTGATCAGAAACCTGACACGACACTGACTGGATCATTCCAAAAATATTTTATAATATATATATATATATATATATATATATATATATATATATATATATATATATATATATATATATATATATAAAGATTTATCTTTATCAATTTCAATTTCAAATTTTTTTTAAATTTTTTTTTTTGTTTTTTTGTTTTTTTAGTGAATGTTCCCGCTTATTACCAAACAAACAAATGCATGGACAATACAAATGCAGTGAAGGGGGTGAATTGCCCTAATCATGCATCTGTCCTTGTTTATATATATTTTTATCAATGCTGAAATAATTAGTATGAGATACCTTGCAATTTCGTGACTGAGTCTGTCATAATCAGACAAAAAAATCCCCCTTCCGCCCAACTAGTATTAAGTGGTACCTATTAATTTTCTCAGCACTGGCCAGGATGATCACAGTCATTTATTATTACTCAATGAGGATTTTTAAAAATGCATTTATAGATAATGCTGAGACGAATTTCAATTCACAGGTATGAACATTTGCAATTATCTGTTTTTAAATACTATCCAGTGTAAAAATGTCTCCAATGAGATATAAAATGTTCTGAGATTCAAATGCAAAACAGCGTATTGACGAAGCTGACACACGGTACCTGTTCCTTTTCTCAGCGCTGGCTAGGATGGGCGAATCACAGTCGTTTATAAGAACTGGATGAGGATTTTTTAATAAGTTTAGTTTTTATTAAAAATGACTTTCCAATGTAAAAATGTCTGCAATAAAATATAAAACGTTCTGAGATTTAAATGCGGATTCATGGAAGATTCAGTTTTCAGAGTGTCGAGTGCCCCTGCAGGAGTAAAACTTTGTGTCTCATAAGACACAGTCAGTGGCTGACAACATGTGCAATCTTGGTCTGTAGGTCTGTTCCTCACACAAAACTATTGTATGAATTTGAAAACATGAAATATATCACATGAGTCATATGTGGAGTCAGTGAAGATGTTAAAGGCATCCATAGAAATGATCTGTTGTTGTTTTCTGGGTGAGGAAAGCAGTTAAGAATTTTAATTTTCTGAAAGTGTTAATGTTTCTGAATGAAACAATTTTCTGAATGTTTGACATGATACATATTTAGGAGTATGCTATAAATATGATTTTCTTTAATGTAGGCTAGTACAAGGATGTGCTGATGACTGGGCCCATACTGTAGATGTTGATGATGCACTCCTGTTATGATTACAGCATAAGGATATGCTTACATTATTTCCCAATGTCAAAACTAACTCGATAGATGGATAGATAGATAGATAGATAGATAGATAGATAGATAAACTCAACATTTAAACCCCACAACCCCCCCTCCCACTCCCCAACCCCGACCCCCAAAAAACAACCCTGTGGTCAAACATGAGTAAATATATAGAAATAAAAATCAAACAGACACACATATATATATATATATATATATATATATATATATATATATATATATATATATATATATATATATATATATAAACATACATACATACACATACTGTATATATACATATACACATACATACATACATACATACATACACAAGCATAATAATCATACTAACTATATTACACTACACTCTCCACACCCCACCCAAGAGCCCTCCAAAAACTCCAAATACCTGCCCCATTTCCAGATAAACATATCCAAGCCACCCCGTCTTCCTGATGACACCTCCTCATAAGCTGCCACCCTCCCCACTTCCGTGCACCACTCCGGATATGGGGGTGCACCAGCTGACCTCCAACCCCTAAAAAAAACCTGCCTGGCGATCATCACACAGGTCAGAACCCAGTTCTCTATATGGCTATCCCCCACATCGATGACCGCCCAGACAAAGTCTGGGGCAAAACGAAACCCGAGTGCCCACCTCGTCGCTCTCAAAATTCTGAACCTTCGACCACAATTTCTGTATCTCAACACACCACCAAAAAATATGGGCCATGTCTCTATCCTCCGATTGGCATCTCCAGCAGGTGGGTGTGTCTTTAAGACCAAGCCTATACAGTCTAGAGGGGGTCCAATAAATCTATGCAAAATTTGGAATTATATAAGATGCACCCTTGTATCTCTAGATGTAGACTTAACGTTTTTAAGAATCTTAGCCCACACTCCTTCCTCCAATGCCAAGTTGAAATCTTTCTCCCATACTCTCATGAGAGAAGTTAAGGCTCCGTCCCCCAGACTCTGAATTAACAGGGAGTAGTACACTGATGCCTCATGACCTTTTCCAAAAGCCGCAATCACCTCTCCCAAAGCATCTGCCTCCTTAGAGGGGTGTGTGCTACTACCAAAAATAGTACAAAGCAGGTGTCGCAGTTGTAAATACCTATAAAACTGAGGTCTGGGGATCCCGAAATGTTGGACCAAGTTTTCAAATGATCACAACACTCCACTTTCATATAGGTCACCGAGTGTAGCAACCCCCCTCACAATCCACTCTGGCCAACAGAAAGGGGACTTGCCAATACACAATCTTGGGTTCTGCCATATGCTCGAGGCAACATTTAAATTTTAAACAATCTGGACACTTTAGTCCATACCGAGTGTAAATGCGGAATAACGGGGTGTAACTTAACTTTTCCAATTAGTTTGATAGAGAGGCTTTGTAATGGCGAAATAGGGGCAAGAACTGCCTGTTCAATAACAAACCAGGGAGGGGCTCTCTCAGGTGGAAGTGACCAATGAGCTAAATGTCTGAGACTGAACACATAGTAATAAAAAAAAATCTTGGGTAGGCCTAGCCCACCTTCGTCTATCGGCCTATGTAACTTATTAAAATGCAATCTGGGACGTTTACCATTCCAAATGAAGGACTTCGCTGTGCTATCAAACTGCTTGAAATAAGAGAGGGGGACATCTATAGGGAGAGACTGTAGCAGGTAGTTGAATTTTGGAATACAATTCATTTTAATAACATTAACCTTCCCAATCATCGATAAATGTAATGAAACCCACCTGTCCACATAGCTCGAAAACCTTTTTATTAAAGGGTCAAAATTAACTCTAACTATATCACACAAATTTGCTGGGAATAAAATCCCTAAATACTTAATGCCCTGTTTGGGCCACTGGAAGGCGCCCGGCTGGAAAGCCGTTACTGGGCTGTATGATGGATTTAGACCAATTGAATTTGTATCCTGAGAACTTGGAAAAGGAATTAATAATTCTGTGGAGGCAAGGCATATATCTAGTAGGTTCAGAGACAAATAATAAAATATCATCTGCGTAAAGCAGAAGCTTATGCGCCACACCTGGAAAATCTTCCTCCTTTCTTATTGCGGCTGCTAATGGTTCCAGGGCAAGACAGAACAATAATGGGGAAAGAGGGCAACCTTGCCGAGTGCCCCTATTCAGAGTTAAATAATCTGTAATTAATCCATTTGTTTGTACCGCTGCTACAGGGTGTCTATAAAATAACTTAATCCAACCAATAAATGTACTCCCGAACCCATAAATTTCCAAAATCTTAAAAAGATAATCCCATTCTACCATATCAAACGCCTTTTCGGCGTCAAGCGAGATGGTAGTGACCGGAGTCTGATCATTCGCTACTGACCACATAATATTGATGAGACGCCTAATGTTATCAGAAGAGCTGCAGCCCCGAATAAACCCCACCTGATCTATATGTATAAGAGATTATTTTTGACATCAAAATTTTTGACATCAATTTTACATCTAGTTGGATAAGGGAAATTGGATGGTAACTTTTACACTCACTTGGATCTTTGTCCTTTTTAAGGATCAGACTGATCCGGGCTTGTGTCATGGTTGGCGGAAGCTTTCCATTCTTTAATGATTCTATCTAAACTTTGCGGCAAAACCATCTGGCCCCGGAGCCTTGCCAGTAGGTAGGGACTTAATTACCTCGTCAAAGTTCTCCAAGGTTCTCTCAGAATCAAGAGAGTTTTTTTGCTCAGTCATCAGTTTAGGAAGATCTAATGGTTCCACAAAGTTACTAATATCTTCATCAGTAGACGTGGAACTATAGAGATCAAGATTATTAATATCAATGGCCGAGTTAAAAATTTCACCACCAGCAGATGTCACTGAGGGAATGGTGGAAAGAGACTCTTTCTCTGCTTTATATATCTAGCCAAAAGCTTCCCTGCTTTGTCCCCCAACTCAAAGTATGACTGTCTTGCCCTGAATAACCAAAACACACTTTATGTGACAAAATAGAATTATATCTATATTTCAATCGGGTCAATTCTCTGAGGCCATCAGATGACATTCGGCGCTTCAGCTCTGCCTCGGCACTTTTAATATTTCCTTCCAACTCCACTAGCTCTCGTGCTTTGGATTTTTTGATGAATGAGGCATACTGTATGATCCGACCCCTTAGAACCGCCTTAAGTGCCTCCGAAGCCACACCCACAGAGGATACTGAGGACCAGTTGGTCTCCATATAGACACTGATTTCAGTCTTTAACATTTGTTGGAAATCAGGATTTTGCAAAAGGGATACATTAAGGTGCCAACTATACGATTTTTTTTTCTCTATATGTGGCAACACTTCTAAACTCACCAGGGCATGATCTGAGACTAAAAAGTTTCCAATTGAGCAATCAACAACAGATGAAATGAGGGATTTGGATATATATTAAAAAAAAAATCTATTCTAGAATAAATCTTATGGACTGATGAAAAAAAATTATAGTCCCTACCAGATGGGTTCAAAAGTCTCCAAATATCTGTAAGACCAAGATTTTTACACATCCTATGAAGCATCAATGTTGCTCTAGGACTGATCAAGGACTGAATCCATCAAAAGATTAAAGTCTCCTCCCAATATTATATCATGAGGGTTGCCAGCGGTAACATCCCTTTAAGATCTATAAAAAAGCCCTGATCATCAGCGTTAGGTGCATAAATATTAGCCAAAATCAACCCTTGCCCTTGAATTTCTGCTAAAACAATAATGACTCTTCCTAATTTATCTTTAATCTGTTTGAGACATTTGAATTGTAGATGTTTACTTATCAATGTAATGACTCCCCTGTTCTTACTTGAGCAAGCACTAAAGAAAACATGTCCACCCCATATCTTCCCAAATTTTTCAGCATCCTGCGGAGAAAGATGCACTACATCATATTCCTTACGTTTAAGAAAATAAATAACCTTCTATTTATGGGGTGCCCCAACTCATTCACATTCCACATGGAGAGAGACAATCCACTCATACTAACATTTGACATTTTGACATATTAGAAAAAATAGATTTTGTGTCAAAAAATAAAATTATAAAGACCATATTCCAACATTAGTGCAACAATCAAACCCTGAATTTTCCCCAAAACCAAACAATCAGAAAAAAAACAACGTGCGCACTTCTGCGCCAACTGGTGTCCATCCTTCCAAACTGAAACAGTCCATGCACGCCTAAGAGAGTCCCTGCGACATCTTTGCCATCAGATTGCTCAAGGCCGGTGCTTCTATACAAATTTTGTGAGACAGAATTACACAACAGAAAATAATCTATAAAACAAACTCCAGCCAATAGGCAGAATAAGCACAAAGAACGTGTAGATTCATCCACATAACTGTCCCGAAGGTGTGTTCCTCAACAAAACAAACTCCAGCCGCTAGTGGAACCAGCACAAAAAAATAAAATAAAAAAAGAACGTACAGTTTCCTCGGGCAGTCAAACGACTATTCAGTGAGCTGGCCCATTCGGCTGTTACATGATTGTAACAAATGCCCTAATACCTCTAATGATTTGCAAGAAATATTCCACAAAACAAACTCCATCCAATAGGAGGCATAAGCACAAAGAATGTTCAGATTCATCCACAAACTGTCCCGAAGGAGTGTTATTCCACAAAACAAACTCCAGTCGCTAGGCGGAACCAACACAAAAGAAACAAAATAGGCGCCAAGTTTCCTCGGACAGTCAAGTGAATGTTCAGTGAGTCAGACCCACTTGGCTGTTACACGAGTGCAACAAATGCCCTAATCACTCCAATGTTTGCAGGAAATATTCCACAAAACAAACTCCATCCAATATGAAGCATGAGCACAAAGAACGTTCAGATTCATCCACAAATTTTCCCGAAGGAGTGTTATTCCACAAGACAAACTCCAGCCGCTTGGCGGAACCAACACAAAAAGAAACAAAATAGGCACCCAGTTTTCTCAGACAGTCAAGAAAATTTTCTGTGAGTCAGGCTCACTCGGCTGCATCGAGAGCATCACACAATGACTTACTCCATTGACTTTATAAAGGACATCGCTTGCTGTGGGCATGTAAATATTTTGCGGCAATCCATAGTATCTATTCTCAGTTTGGCCGGGAACATCAGTGCAAAAGCGACCTTCGTTGATGTAAGAGTTTCTTGCATTCCTTGAATCAATCTCGTTTCTCTCTTGTCGAATTTGCAAAGTCTGGGAACAAGAAAATGCAGTGGTTCTTCAAAGAAAGCCTTCCTTTACTCCTCTACATCCACTATTGGCTCTATAATTCTACTCTCTTCTCTCCATCAGTAGCTGGTGTGTGGTGAGCGTACTGGCGCACTATGGCTGCTGTTGAAGCATCCAGGTGGATGCTGCTCACCGGTGGTGGTTGAGGAGAGTCCGCTGTTCACTGTGTAAAGCGCTTTGAGTGTAGTGTCAGAAAAGAGCTATATAAATGTAACATTCATTCATCCTCGCCTTGCATAACACGAGATCTTTATCAGATGATCTCAGAAATTTGGCCAGAATTGATCGGGGCCTGTCTCCCTCAGTGGATCTCTGAGCCGGAACTCTGTGAGCTCGCTCGATTTCCAAAATATTAGCCAAAATCAACATTTGCCCCTGAACTTCTGCTAAAACAATAATGACTCTTCCTAATTTGTCTTTAAACTGTTTGAGACATTTGAATTGTAAATGTTTATTTACCAATATAATGACTCCCTTGCTCTTATTTCCCAAATTTTTCAGCTTCCTGCGAGGAAAGATGCGTTTCTTGAAGAAACACTATATCATATTTCTTACATTTAAGAAAATAAATAACCTTCCTTCTTTTTATGGGGTGCCCCAACCCATTCACATTCTATGTGGTGAGAGATAGTACACTAATATTAACATTTGACATTTTGATATAACAGAAAAAATAAATAGTGTGCCAAAAACTAAATTATGAAGACCACATTTCAACATTAATGCAACAATAAAACCCTGAACTTCCCCCCAAACAAAACAAACAGAAAAAAGAAAAACACGCGCATTAACCCCGCGCACGAATGCGCCAACCGGCGTCAATCCCTCTAAACTCAAAGAGTCCATGTATGCCTACGAGAGCCCCTGCGACAACTTTGCCATCGAATTGCTCAATTTTGCCTCACAAATTGTAAGGCAAAATTACATAACATCAAATATTTTGTAAAACAAACCCCAGCCAATAGGCAGAATAAACACAGAGAATGTGTAGACTCATTCACAGAACTGTCTTGAAGGTGTGTTCCTTCACAAAACAAATTTCAGCCGATATAAAGCTGTTCATTTTCCTCGAACAGACAAATGAATCTTCAGTGAGCCAGCTGATGAGTGCAGCAGATGATGAAATCATTCCAATGTCCCATGAAAATACTCCACAAATCATACTCCAGCCAACAGGAGGCATAAGCACAAGGAACTGACAGATTCACCCATAACTGTCCCGAAGTAGTGTTATTTAACAAAGCAAGCTCCAACCGCTAGGCGGAACCAGCACAAAAGGAAACGAAACACGCATACCGCATAAAAGTATATCCCATGATTTACACAGTCCACCAACTTTATAAAAGACATCCTTTGTGTGGGCATGTAGATATTTTGCGGTCATCCGTAGTGTATATTCTCAATCTGCCCGGGAACTTCATTGTAAAATTGATCTTCCGTCAATGCAAAAGTTTCTTTAAGGAAAAGTGTTAATCCACAAAACAAAACAAACACCAGCCGGAGCCAACGCAAAAAGAAAAAAAATGGCGCCCAGCTTCCTCCGAAAGCCAGAGTATGTACAGTGAGTCAATCCACTCACAAGAAAAACACCCAATGGTTACTCACCCATTGTTTCTATAAAAGACATTGCCTGATTGGGACATATAAATACTTTGCTGCCGTCCTTGGTGTTTATTCTCAGTTTGGCCGGAAACATCAGAGCAAAAGTGATCTTCCGCTGATGTAAGAGTTTCTTGCATTCCTTGAACCGATCGCGTTTCTCTCTTGTCGAGTTTGCAAAGTCCGGAAACAAGAAAATATTGTGACTCTTCCAAGAAAGCTTTCCTTTGCTCCTCGCCTGGCGCAACAAGAGATCTTTATCGGATGATCTAAAAAATCTGGCCAGAATTGATCGGGGCCTGTCTCCCTCAGCAGATCTGCGAGCCGGGACTTTGTGAGCTCGCTTGACCTCCAGTTTATGGCCTGTTATGTCGAGCAGACTCCAGAAGAGCTCATCTAGGAATTTCACCATATCTCTGCCCTCCTCATGCTCAGGAATTCCAACAATTCGAACGTTATTCCTGCAGCTTCTATTCTCAAGATATTCAAGCTTATCAAGGAGATGTTCCAAATTAACTTTGGTCTCGGGCGGATTAGCTGAAAATTCCCTTTCTGATGATTCCAAATGATCGATTCGTCTTTCAACATCTGTCACTCTTGTGACTAACTCAGAGAATTTTTTTTCCACCGCCGTAATCGATCGACGTATTACAGCGAGATCCTCCAAGTACCTTCGTCAACATCACCGACATGTTGGACAGTTGACGCTGGATTCCTTCTCCCGCCGCGCCATCCAAATCGAGTCCCTGGTCCACAGGCCTGTCTGAGCTTTCATCCTGAACCTGTAAGTGTCTTTTAATGTCTCCAGAGCCAGAGGATTTTGACTTCTTTGCCACGTTTACCTCAAAGAGCAAATGTGTAACTGGGTGTATCGAATTTCACCAGATTATATCATGAAAATAATTAATAAAATTAGCAAAGTGCGCAGAGCTGTCTCTCACACATCTGCCTTTGCATGGCGTCACGTCGCATCGAGAATTTTATTCTTAAAAAAGAAACACTAAATACGTATAAATGTAATGCCGTTAACCCTAAAATGACCGTAAAATGCAGATTTAAACAACTTTATGGCTCAAATAATGCCAAGGTTTTATCAGAAGAATTGACTTTTATAAAATTATGTGTCACATTTCTGCCTTTACAATTTTTAAAAAATCGGTTATGTGTTTTTCGTAAAAGGCACATTTTATTTTCTCCCAAAACAATAAATATAAATAAATTAGCAACAAAAACTACCACAGTATTTTTCTAAACACCTGTTTGTCACTATGCACTGCTAAATTTTGCTGATGATGGAGATCATTGCATGTAATGTCTAAAGGTTGATTTTGAGGCAATTTGATCTAATATTTAATATGTTGTTTAAATGTTGCAAATGTATTTATTTGAGACAAAATACTTATTTGTAATTTTCAGTTTTGTTTAAGGTGATTAAATCAAAAAGTTTTACAATAACTGCCCAATTCGTGAAAAGATAGTGGACTTACTTTGACTGATCCACTCTCAATGGAGATTCGATTTGTTTACAGAATACAGAATTGTGAAATTTGTGAAATAATGTGAAATGCCTTTTTTTTGTTTTTTTTTTTGTTTTTTTTGTTTTTTTTAATGACTAGTAAATGGCATACCCTTTTCTGAAGTAGTTATTTTGAATAAGCATGATCTTAATTTGTTACATAAAAAAAGCATCTTGTTGTCTCAAAATAATTTGCATTAGTTGACAAATTTTGCACTGGAACTATTGACTCCATATCTAAATGACATCACTATAAACCCCCTGGTGGCCTTTTAGCCAAAGTGTGGGTTAGAAGGCCCTCTAGCCATCTTTTTTTTTTTTTTTTTTAATCAAAACAACCTTCCATTAATATTTCTTTGGACACAAATTATGTTGCTCCGTCAATATTCAATAAAAAAAAAAAAAAAAAAAAATATATATATATATATATATATATATATATATATATATATATATATATATATATATATATATATATATATATATATATATATATAAAGCTAATTTTACTTAAGGTGTGCCTTTAGCCCCATTGTACCCTACCCAACATTTTACTCAGTTGTCATTTGTAACATGCAGCGTGTACACATCAGTTAATGTCTTCTCTTATTTACTAACACCACCAAAACACTTCATACAAGTATCAAAATCAGCTCATTCTACCATAACACAGCAAACATTCTCACCCAGAAACACAGTTTGTCATTCATAACACAATGACCTTAAAAACAGTATATACTTGTAAAATACTGTATAATGAAATCAATTTTATTATTTTTTGCCAAAAATCTTGGATATATATATATATATATATATATATATATATATATATATATATATATATATATTTATATACACTATATTGCCAAAAGTATTCGCCCATCTGCCTTTAGACACATATAACTTAAGTGACATCCCATTCTTAATCCATAGGGTTCAATATGACGTCGGCCCACCCTTTGCAGCTATAACAGCTTCAACTCTTCTGAGAAGGCTTTCCACAAGGTTTAGGAGTGTGTTTATGGGAATTTTTGACAATTCTTCCAGAAGCGCATTTGTGAGGTCAGACACTGATGTTGGACGAGAAGGCCTGGCTCACAGTCTTCGCTCTAATTCATCCCAAAAGTGCTCAATCAGGTTGATGTCAGAACTCTGTGCAGGCCAGTCAATTTCTTCTACACCAAACTCGCTCATCAATGTCTTTATGGACCTTGCTTTGTGCACTGGTGCGCAGTCATGTTGGAACAGGAAGGGACCATCCCCAAACTGTTCCCACAAAGTTCCCGCATGGAACTGTCCAAAATCTCTTGGTATGCTGAAGCATTCAGAGTTCCTTTCACTGGAACTAAGGGGCCAAGCCCAGCTCCTGAAAAACAACCCCACACCATAATCCCCCCTCCACCAAACTTCACAGTTGGCACAATGCAGTCAGACAAGTACCATTCTCCTGGCAACTGCCAAACCCAGACTTGTCCATCAGATTGCCAGATGGAGAAGCGTGATTCATCACTCCAGAGAACGCGTCTCCACTGCTCTAGAGTCCAGTGGCGGCATGCTTTACACCACTGCATCCGACGCTTTGCATTGCACTTGGTGATGTATGGCTTGGATGCAGCTGCTCGGCCATGGAAACCCATTCCATGAAGCTCTCTACGCACTGTTCTTGAGCTAATCTGAAGGCCACATGAACTTTGGAGGTCTGTAGCGATTGACTCTGCAGAAAGTTGGCGACCTCTGCACACTAGTCGCCTCAGCATCCGCTGACCCCGCTCTGTCATTTTACGTGTTCAGCCACTTCGTGGCTGAGTTGCTGTCATTCCCAATCGCTTCCACTTTGTTATAATACCACTGACAGTTGACTGTGGAATATTTAGTAGCGAGGAAATTTCACGACTGGACTTGTTGCACAGGTGGCATCCTATCACAGTACCACGCTGGAATTCACTGAGCTCCTGAGAGCGGCCCATTCTTTCACAAATGTTTGTAGAAACAGTCTGCATGCCTAGGTGCTTCATTTTATACACCTGTGGCCATGGAAGTGATTGGAACACTTGAATTCAATTATTTGGATGGGTGAGCGAATACTTTTGGCAATATAGTGTATATATATATATATATATATATATATATATATATATATATATATATATATATATATATATAAAACACCATGGTATTTTTAGTACAATTATAGTAACCACAAAATTAACCATGGTTACTATTTTACCACCGAATTACTGTAGTAACATCATGGTTAATTGCATTAAAACTATGGCTTTCACCAAAAAACATGATTACTACAATATTACTATTGTAAATCAATGATAAATTTTACTTGAATCAAACCTTTCTCTAATCTCGTGAGCCCCCGCGTCCACATGCGTGGACATTACATTTTGGCTTTGCTAAAGGCTATGGTTAATTTAATTTCTTTAAAACCAACTGATCTCAGTTCAGGAGGCTCTGGGCTGTCATTAAATGGTTTAACTTTCTGTGCACTGAGTCATGTGACAAAAAAACTGTGCCAATTTCAGCCAAATTTTCTTTGGGAGAACGTTTTTATATTAAAACCTGTCTCTAGTCAGTCTCTAGTTTCATCCAATATGCCATTTTAAAAATTGATCACGAAATGTCCAACGTACATGGACAATAGGACTAATACGAATATATACAGGTACCTATAGTCACTGTGCATTATCACATTGAGAATCAATAGGTGCATCCAAAAGCTGGAAAATTTTGTTTCCAGAGGCTGTGTACAGATTTAGAATGAAAACAGGACTAATTTTCAAAAATCAAATAGGGGAATAGAAATAGAAATATGGGAATAGAAATTACAAACAGCAGTCACACTTGGGTCTTAGGAGAGGTAACAAAATCATGACAATCAACCTTTATATTAATTTTTGTAAGTACATTTATACATTTGGCAGATGCTTTTATCCAAAGTGACTTAGAGTGCACTTATTACAGGGACAATCCCCCTGGAGCAACGTGCCTTGCTCTAGGACATAATGGTGATGGCTGTGGGGATTGAACCAGCAACTTTCTGATTACCAGTTATGTGCTTTAGCCCACTATGCCACCACCACTCCATTAGTAGAACTAAAGGAAATGTTAAGAGTGGAGACAGGAAACAGGATGGGAAAAAATGTTAGACAAATGTGGAAATCAAACCATGAACAAAGAACAGCAACACCATTGTTACACACTACACCGACACCAAGGGGTGCAGTTTGTCTTTAATTTTTGTGTTTCCCCCAGACTACTAGAGTAAATAGCAGGTGATATTAATAATTTATTAATAATTTTCTTTATTTATCACACATTATACATTTGCACATATACGGTGAAATTCTTCTTTTTCACATATCCCAGCTAGGCTGGGGTCAGAGTGCAGGGTCAGCCATGATACGGCACCCCTAGAGCAGATAGGGTTAAGGGCCTTGCTCAAGGGCCCAACAGTGGCATCTTGGCAGTGCTGGGGCTTGAACCCCCGACCTTCTGATCAGTAACCCAGAGCCTTAACCGCTGAGCTACCACTGCCCTGATATTTACACCTAGTGCAAATAGTCACTCCATTTTAAACAAATGGTTTTGCATTTTTTTTTATCTACTGTATGTTGAATATTCTTCAATATAAAATGATGGTAGAAATAATGCCTATTGATGTCTAATTCAGTTTATTTGACTGTTTTGAACATACATTTTACAGTTTTGAAAACAGTATGTAAAAGTCTGCAAAATTGGCTGTGGATACAATGAGTTTATCTAAAGGTTGCGTTTGAGTTAGAAAAGATTTCATGAATTTTTAAAGATGTTATCACTGAATGCATTTTGTACAGTATTAAAACATTAATAAGATTATCCACAGTTCAGTCCACAGACACTGATGTTGCATTAATGTATAAAGAGTTTTGAAAATGCATACTGAGAAAAGCATGTAACCAAGTACAATTTACAGTAAAACACAAAAAACAAAAAAACAATTGGCCTGTTTTTGGTAATTAACATTATTCCACAAATGCTGTCGACTGACACAGAATATTCCTTATAGAGGTGTGAGGTTTCAGTTACATTTACTGTCTGAGTCCATCCCTCTGAATCATCCTTAAATGATGGAAAATAAATGAACAGGGACTGTTGCGATAGTCCCTAAATGTTCCAATGCATCTCTCTCTCTCTCTGTGTGTGTGTGTGTTTTAGTCTCTTAGTTCAGATGTTGATAATGAGGACCGCAGGGAACTGAAGACTAAACGTTAAAAACAGTCAACTGTATTTATTCATCTTTATTTAGGATAATCAATATTGTAACACATCATTTTTTTTTTTTTATCTTTTTGCCTCCCCTTTTCTTAAACATTTAACCAGATGTGTTCAATAAATTTGCCAGCCTAATATAAATTTAAATTGTATGCCCTATTCTGGGAGCACTTTATTTGTTTATTTTCTTATTTATTAAATGTTTATTTGTTTTAATATCTTTTTATTTATATGTGTATTATAATGTGAATTATATTTTTAATACGTATGTGTAATATATGTATTTATAATGTGGTTTAAAACATGTAGTTAAAGGTCTGGTTCCATGTTGCTAACTTGAAGTTTCTATCCCAGTTAATTACGTTTAAATCAGACTGAGAGAGCAGACCCTCCTGAGATCAGACCACACCTTTGGATCCTTAAGGACGATTTTCACTGTTTATGATGCAATACCAGGTGTGACATATGGCTGAAGCATTCATCAGTGCTGATATCCCCCGAGGAAATGCTTATCTCATTTATTTTTGTCTGGTGGCCCCCTGATAGTATTGCAGTCCCAGGGTGAAGGCCCTGTTCTCATGATAATGTCCATGTGGAGAATGTCTACACAAGCGACACATGAAAGACAATATGCTAGTTCTCTAATAATAGCATCTTCTCTCTATGTTATTAAAATACATTAAACATGCATAAATGTATTTTAGTAAAATGTCTCTGTGAGTTGCAGAATTTTTTATTATACAGCTTATATTTAATGTCACGGTTCCGGCATTTGTGCCGGCTCATACTGTTGTTTGTTTTTCTCTCTCCCTCGTGTCTCACATGTGGAGCCGGCACGTGTGATCAGCATTTCCATGGGAATGCTGATTGTTCCAGGGAGGCGCTGATCATGGCAATGGTTTACTTGCTCGTTCCACCTGCTTTTCACTGTCTGCACTCCCTACTTATTCCTTGTGTTTTCCCTCTTCCTTTATTGTTTGCTGTCAAGTGTTAACCGTGCTCTCTTGTTTAGTTGGAGATTGCTCGTGTGTCTGTTGGTTGCCTGTCTCTAGAGGTGTGGTTACCTTCCTTTTTGCCGTCGCCTTCGCCTGTATTGTCGCCCAATTCACTTGGAGGAGGATTCCTCAGTCTCTGCCCGCATATCAGTGGAGAAACTCGCCTGGGCTTTGCTTCGCACCACACCAGCTTCAACAGACTATCTTCGGATTGCTCCTGAATTCCACAGTGCACGTACTCATCATACTAACACACTCATTCCTTAACCCGCTGAGTGGCTATAGCTTTTGACTTTGCTCATCACTGCAGCCGGTGCTGGGTGCGCCTGTCCTTGTTTACAAACTTTGTTGTTAATAAACTCATTGACTGTTTCCCTCTGCATTTGGGTCCCTTTGTCTCCATCACCCTCTGACATATAAAGTGCACTATAATTATATTTTATAATAAATTTTCAATGATCAGTCTATTGCCTGTAAGCTTGATTGTCCTGATTTTTCTTTTTTTATCCAGTTTAAAAAAAGCAACAATTATAAAATTTGACAAACATTTTAGAAATTCTATTCAAACATTTTAATATTCTAGTGAAACATTTACAAATTCAATTCAGATATTTAAATATTTCATTCATACATTTGAGTATTCTATTTAAACATTTGAAAATTCCATTAAAACATATAAAGATTCTATTCAAACATTTGAGGTTCTATTAAAATATTTAAAGTTTCCATTCAAATATTTTAAGATTCTATTTTAAAGAAGACTGTGATTACCTGAGAAGTGAATGAATTCAACTCATCACAGGGCCAAAGTGGAAGGGGTAAATCCACCCCTTTACTTTCATTTGTAACATTTACAAAAGATTATTACATCAAGCTAAACTGTCAGTAGAAATGTAATTAAATGTAAAAATAAAAAATTGTTTAAATATTAAACAATATATGAATGGCTTAATTAGAATGTATGATAAAACAAAGAAATGTGAATAATAAAATATAAACATTTAAATGAAAAACAATAATGAGTAACACAGTTATGTCTTTGCTATCTGGAAGCAAGGCCAAGTTTTGCTTTCTTAACATGAACACCCCTCAGATAAGATACAGCAATAAACAGACTTTACAAACCAATTATTGAGAATCCTCCAAAACTTTCCCTTCCAAACAACAGAGCTTAAGTACAGGAATAGCCTATAACTATGTAATTTATTTTCTTCTTTCTTTTCAATGAAGCCATCCTTAAAATTACATCACATGAACAATGCTCTATTTTTAAGTCTTTCATCATTTTCCTTACGATATATTCAGGCAATTATCAGTTAAATGTTTGAAGGACAATAGGCCTATTTCATAAATGTCAGCTCAGGACAGGTTCTCACTTGTGTTTTAAATGTTATACATTGATACAATAACAATATTTGTTGGCCAAATCAATGATTTGATATTTTTGCATGTAACTCGGCTATTTATATTTCGCTGCATTATGTAACGTTTTGTGTTTTATAATTGTTTAAGGCTACTTTTTTACTGAAATACAAATAATAGGTTGTGTACTGCACTCATAGCTTCAAAGAGAGGTAATTTTTCACATGAAACTTATGTCCACATGAAACGTATGATACTGGTTTATCCCAAATAGTCAACAACATGTATGTTCTTGTATCTGTAAACATTAGAAAATATTTAATAGTTTTTGTAGCCAAGTATTTGAAGATACATACATACATTGATTATCAAAAATAAACATAACCTGATAAATATTTACTGTAATAAGTCTTAAGACTACAACTAGCCTCGATTTCCCTTGGATAGTTTTTAAGGTTTATGAAATAATCATTTGGAAACACGCGCCTGCTGTATTATCATGGCGCCCGCTGGATGGCACTGCGGGGAAATTCGCACAGTCACACATGGCGGGTGTGTGAGAGTGGGCATGTACATGTGAGTGTGTTTATATGTGTGTCTGTGTGAGCGCTTTCAGCAGACAAAAACCCCACGCGGCTCTCACTATCCACGTCTTCTAATGAACATCTGGAGCTCGTGAATAAAGCGGCGATGGAGTACCGAGGAGCGAAATTCAGTGAGAAAGAGAGAGAGAATGCCGCCGCGTCTGTACGGAGCCAATATGGTGGCAGCGAGGAAGAGTATGGATGCGCTGATGGTCCGGATGAAGAGAGACGTGTCAAGACAGTGTCATGGGCCCCGAAACCCACCGAAGAGCCCCCGCGACTCAACTTCCAAATCCCCCGAAAGAGCCGGGAGAAGAGAGGTACGCTGGCCTGTTTATTTTACTCTTTATCCGCTACTGCTACTCGGATTCAAGACACTCACGCTTTTTCAAAATATTGTGTGCTACTTGCATAGACAACCTTTCTGAGCATCACAGGCGCGCCTATGATGCCCCAAAATAATGTAGATATGCAGCTCACTGATTTATGACAAGATACATGGGGGCATAGGTCCATCAACCCAGAGGCTGACAGAGGTTCATGAGGTAGTGATGTCCTTTGTTTTGGTGTGTGTACCCGCACCCTCCCTCAGCAGGTAACAGGTTGATATACCGCACCCTTATAGCCACCTGGGGCACATTGATGCATTTTACACTCTTTAAACTTCTAGCTGCATGTTAAGATGAAATAGGGCACAACGTAGGTTATTATTAAAAAATAGCTGCTGGCTGTTTTTGATCCATTTTGCTCTTTAAGATTAAAGAATTGAAGGTTTTGTTCAGATATTTATACATTCTTCTGAAATATTCCATTCAAACATTTGAAGACTCGCTTCAAACTTCCAAGAATAATAATATTTTCAAGATTCTATTCAAACATTTAAACATTCTGGTCAGACATTCTAAGTTTATGTTCAAACTTTCAGAATTTCTGTTCCTTGTATTCATTCCGTTTCAGACTAATTTCTTTTGCCATGGTGCTGTAGATTCAGTATTGGTGCTAGAAACACTTTAAGGGTGTGTTCACACTTGTAGTTTGGTCCTCTTGGTCCGGACCAAAAAAGAAAATGATACATTTAGTCCTGGTTCGCTTAGCGTTCACACTGGCTTTTTAACACCGAACCTAACGATACAGAACCAAAGGCATCAGGAAAAAGTCACAACCTGATTGGACAGCTTTTATGATGTATATTTTTTGACGGAACTTGCCGATCATCTAAAACAGTGCTGGCTGCTGGGCGAAATGCGCTCGTTAGATTTATATATGTATATATGGTGGTATTTTACCAGCCGAGAACAAACAAAGAGCTAATAAAATGTGTAAAGAAGTCAAAACAGCGCCAGGAATTCCTCTGTTGCACACACAAACGAAGATATGCTGCAAGGACGGCTGATGGCGGTTCTGATGCCTGTACCGAACTGTAATGGGCAACATAGGGGGCTTTCACACTGGGCACGTTTGCTGCGGTCCGATTCCGAGTGTGATTGTTCCCGGTGCCCCCCGCAGCTTTGGTCTGGTTTCACACTCACTTCATTCTATCCAACCCCGGTCCATTTGCGTTCATCTTACATCATCACAAACCTGCATGGAGAACACAACGCGACTCATCATACTTTTTGTTATTTTGGTGCCATTATGCACAGCAGAGTGAACGACAACTGCGTATATGTGCGCTTCATGGTGTAACTCATCAGATGTCCAGGGGAAGGCGGCTTGCTGCTGCTCGCAAATGGCGTTTTTTTGAGGAGACAGCTGATTGCAAGGAATTCATTTGCATCTTTGGGTGCTTTCACACTGGCAGTTTGGTTCAAAACAGAGCACGGTTCGCATGAAAAATTGGTAATGTGAAAGCTGTCATGCGGACCGGGGAGAGCACCGCGGTACCGAAACCGAGACTACCTGTAGGAGGTGGTCTGAGTTCGGTTGCAATGGAACTGTAGTACGATTCACGTGAATGTGAAAGCAACTCTGACTCGGGTGCGCACTCGTTCAGGAAGTAAAGTAACCTGCGCATGCGTTTTAGCCGATGATGACATCATTAGTTTCGACTAATAAATATAGGGTATAATAGGAGATGACAGTGGCGATAACTTAACCTTGGACACGAGCGTAAGCGTGCAGTGTAAACAAAGATGCAAATGAATTCCTTGCAATCAGCTGTCTCCTCAAAAAACACTGTTTGCGAGCAGCAAGCCGCCTTCCCCTGGACATCTGATGAGTTACGCCATGAAGCGCACATATACGCAGTTGTCGTTCACTCGAATGCATTTGGTGCATAATGGCACCAAAAAAACAAAGTATGATGAGTCGCATTGTGTTCTCCATGCATGTTTGTGATGACGTAAGATGAACGCAAATGGACCGGGGTTGGATAGAATTAAGTGAGTGTGAAACCAGACCAACGCTGCGGAGGGCACTCGGAATCTGACCACAGCAAACATGCCCAGTGTGTAAGCCCCCTTTGTTTACACTGCACGCTTAATCATGCTCGTGTCCAAGGTGAAGTTATCGCCACTGTCATCTCCTATTATACCCTATATTTATAACCTATAATAGTATTTATATATAGTATTTATAAGGTGTATTGATAGATAGATGTCGTCATCGGCTAAAACGCATGTGCAGGTTACTTTAGTTCCTGAACGAGTGCGCACCCGAGTCCGAGTTGCTTTCACATTCACGTGAATTGCGCTACAGTTCCATTGCAACCGAACTCAGACCACCTCCTACAGGTAGTCTCGGGTTCAGTACCGCGGTGCGCTCCCCGGTCCGCATGACAGCTTTCACATTACCAATTTTTCATGTGAACCGTGCTCTGTTTTGAACCAAACTGCCAGTGTGAAAGCGTTCTATTGCGTTCATATATCAACTGAACTGCACCAGAGTTAATTTAGAAGCGGACTGAGACCCACTATCCAGGCGGTCTTGGTCTGCTTGTTTGGTGTGCACCAAGGTTCGGATGGCAGCATTCACACTTGTTCAAATGAACCGCACTAACAGAGCAATCGCACCAGAGTTTGTTTTAATTGAACCAAACCTGCTAAGTGTGAACACACCCTAAAGGTATTAGCAGAAGAATGCAGGCGTTCAAAGAACCATTAAGGGAAATGGACATCATGAAAGTCATTCGGTTCCTGTGTTTAATTTTTTTTTTTTTTTTTATGGATTCTCGCAAAGTAGTGTTGTGATTAGTGGGTGCGCTAATCACATATGTTGTGATTAGTAGACCGATATGGGTTTTTTAATGGCCAATGCTTATATACAGAGAGCAAGGTGGCCAATATATCATACAATTTAGTAGAGTAAATAAAATTGTGAGAGGAAAAAAGAATGGACTTTTATTTAGCACTGTATTTACTAAATTTCACGCAAATTTTCAATGGTGGGTAGCATTTTTTTCTGGTTTCTGTTAAGCCATCCAATTTTAGTCATTTATTTGCACATAAAGAAATTGATCACATATTAGGAAGAAGGAAATAACAACAGTGCACACAGTCGTCTACCAACCATGGATAGCATGTGTGCATTAGCAATCACATTTTCTCAAAAAAAAAAAAAAAAAAAAAAAAAACTGAATCAAAGTAATTGTCCATAAATAATTATTTTCAAAACATTAAGTTCAAATCTCTGAACAGTTTGTTTCTTGTTCACTCCAGAATTGAATTTCTTATTCATTTAAGCAAATTGCACATGTTTTGGCACATGTGTGCAAAAGAGTAAGTACAGTTGTCTACAGTTTAAACAATAACTAAATGCACATGGCTTGCAGTTGATTCTCAGTGAAATTGTCATACTCTTCACAACTATCAATTTATTTAGAAAACAAAAAACTTAAATACATTTCTAAATTCAAATTGTACTCCAAACAAAACGAAAAAGCAATTAAAATAATGAAGTGATCAAAAAAAAGAAAAAAAAAGGATATATATATCAGTATATAAGTAACCACCTTTCCATTTACCAAAAATTACTTACACAAATGAAGACATAAAAACAATTATAAATGTAAAAATAATAATTATAATGAGGATAATAATCACTTAAATATAAATCATGGTTCGTGGTGAACTTGTTTTTATCACAGATGTTGCTCTGTGGAAATAAAGTGAACTGAACTCAAAGCACCTCCTGTGCTGAGATGTCTGAGGTCATTTGCCATGAGACTGCACGCCTCCGTACAAACAGTTTGTCACACATGCGCATAGACAGCTTTTCTGTCATCTGTTCTTAATATAATAAAGTGTGTTCTTCAAGCGTGTGTCTGTGGGCAAATTATTTGTAATATTAATTTGATAATAATAATAGCCTAATAATAATTTAATACATTAATGGGAAAACGAGACAAATATCGTCTTGACATCGTCAAAGGCATCATCTATTGGCGATCACTCTGACCATCGTCGATCCCCGAGATCGTCTATCGTCACAACCCTAATGTACAGGTATTTCTTATAAAGTGTGCGGTGAGTGTATAGGGGATGTGACCCAGTTAAGCCCGTACCATATAAGCCCACTTACTATTTTATTTTGAAATTTAAAAGACAAAGCAAAAGAAAAAAATTGTTGCAGAGGAAATGCACACATTTGTTGGTATCATTTTACTTTTTATTTGGAGCCAGTCAAATGTTTTGTTCTTGAGTTATTTGGGAACATGTGCTAGCACTGTTCGGTGGCCATTTTGGAAGCTGCTCCTAAACTTCGCTGTTTTTGATTACCTCAAAAAAAGCCATTTATCTGTAGTCAGATGAACAAACCGGGCGAGGAATGATTAAAAAATGTAAAACTAAGAGATTAATAAATATTTATATTATTTTCTTTGTATTTAACAGCAATACTTTGTATTTGAAAAGATTGATTTGATGAGTATCTGGAGCTAGTGCAGGACACTGCCTGAGTGATGCTCAAAAAGATTGATGCCGTAAAATAAAGAAAATGAATAAAAACTGGATAACCACATTAAATGAATAAATTTAATTAGCTTCTTGAGCTCAAACAAAACTTAGTGCTCCGTCTGTAATAGGGATGGGCATTTGGTCATTTTGTCTACTCGAGTACTCGAACAAATTACTCGTCAAGTACTCGAGGGGCAATGACATGTACATAACTGTGTGTGTATATATATATATATATATATATATATATATATATACACAGGTGCTGGTCATATAATTGGAATATCATCAAAAAGTTTATTTATTTCACTAATTCCATTCAAAATGTGAAACTTTTATATTCATTCATTACACACAGACTGATATATTTCTATGTTTATTTCTTTTAATTTATATGATTATGTTTTGAGTTAATTAGCTGATTAGAGTGTGGCACCAGGTGTCTTCAATATTGAACCTTTTCACAATATTCTAATTTTCTGAGATACTGAATTTGGGATTTTCCTTAGTTGTCAGTTATAATCATCAAAATTAAAAGAAATAAACATTTGAAATATATCAGTCTGTGTGTAATGAATACAAGTTTCACTTTTTGAATGGAATTAGTGAAATAAATCAACTTTTTGATGATATTCTAATTATATGACCAGCACCTGTGTGTGTGTGTATATATATATATATATATAACATGTCTGACAAACATCTTTTGGCTGTTATAAAATAATCTGTTACAAAATGTACAAAAGATCGCTTAATCAAAATAAAATGCATCATATTTTGTCATTATGTGAAGATTCGCTTCCCGACTCAAAGAATGTGCACAACGCGCGTCTGTCTGTTATTCCTTCAGGTTACTGTAGTAATCCTAGTAGGTGCGCACCAGTTTTTTTAGTGACTGTCTGAACCGTCTGTTTTCAAATCGCAGCTGGCTTAACAGGAGACGTCATAACCATCGCGTTTTTAATATGCGTGTTAATTTGAAGTTAAGTTTTGAAGATGCTGCATTCTGTTTCATTTAGCTGCGCTCTGTCTAGCTGTTTGAAACACTCACCTGCTGTATATGCTCTGCTTCAGCGCGTTGAGTCCACTGCCACATGCTTTGTGTGTCTCCCCAAGTGTTCGCTCCTGTGGGGAAAGCCACGATGCTCCGTATTGTTGTTGCTGTGATTCATGAAGTGTTCCATACAACTCAGAGAATCGGAACTTCCACCTTTCAACTGGGGAAAGTGCAACGGAATGACACTTTATATCGGACTTCTAACTTGGAAACTTGTGCGGAAATCTTCAACTCCCTTTTCATCGAGATAAAGGTGTGTGTTACATCATGCAAACTTGTGATGTAACAGGGAGGTTTACAGTCAGTGACAAACATTCAAATGATTTGCAGAGACAGGTGTTCAAAACACAGTTAATTACACTTTTGATTATCGTAACGATAGCATTGCAGCGTCGTATATCAGTTTGGTTGCTGAGAGACGTCTCTGACAATCAATGTACCCCTCAAAATCACAACTCCATAATCAATCTCAAAATTAAAAATAAGCTCCTTTGACACATTTGTGTTTAGTTGTCAGGTAATTGTCACTGAATTTTAAATTAAGTAAAAAGTCACATCATGCATGATCACCATCGATCATTGCTGCAACATCCGAGTACCCAAGTACTCGTGCCCATCTCTAGTCTGTTCATAACATGTAGACATTATAAAATAGAGAAAATAGCAGTAAAATGTAGACTAAGTTATGCACTGAAGATAAACAACTCTCTAGCACATCAAACAGCACAAGCCCTCTGACAACGCACTTGACGCAGCAACCGGTCCACATTAAATTACATGCTTATGATCTTCTGAAGTGAAGTGCTCTTGTGCACTGGACAACTTGTTTTGTGTTTTTTCTGCTTCAACTTGCTCCATAATTTTTCAAACAAGTTATCATGAAAACGCATTTTTCACTACTGTAAAGTGACATCACTGACGGAGCTTTTCTGTGCTCCGTGCATCGATAATGAAATTTGTTGTCAATGATTTTCATTATCGATTATCAGAAGGACAGTGTCTGTTCGTATTCCTATACTAAGTCTTGCTCTTGATTCACAGCTTTGTTTCAGTATGTTTCTACGGAATCAAGAGAGTTCACCGACATTCTGCTGATTCTCACCTCCAGTTACAAGGATTCTTCATCCACGGGGATGTATGAGTACTCCAAACCTCGCCTCGTCCACAATGACACACTGGAGAAAGACGTGAGGACTTCTCTATATATGTTTTTGTGTTATTTGTGCTATATTTTGTGAGATGGGTTTCCAAATGTAAATTTATTTTCTCTAAAGTCAAGAATGAATGAATTAATTAATTAAAGATTAAAACTACAATATATATATATATATATATATATATATATATATATATATTATTTCACACACACTACCGGTCAAAAGTTTTGAAACACTTGCCTGAAATGTTTCTCATGATCTTAAAAATCTTTTGATCTGAAGGCGTATGCTTAAATGTTTAAAATTAGTTTTGCAGACAAAAATATAATTGTGCCACCATATTAATTTATTTCATTATAGAACTAAAATTTAATAAAATAAAAAAAAAAAGGTTTTGAAATTGATAACTTGGACCAAATAATAAGGAAAAGCAGCCAATAAGTGCCCAACATAGATGGGAACTCTTTCAATACTGTTTAAAAAGCATCCCAGGGTGATACCTCAAGAAGTTGGTTGAGAAAATGTCAAAAGTACATGTCTGCAAATTCTAGACAAAGGGTGACTACTGTGAAGATGCTAAAATATAACACAGTTTTGATTTATTTTGGATTTTGTTTAGTCACAACATAATTCCCATAGTTCCATTTATGTTATTCCATAGTTTTGATGACTTTACTATTATTCTAAAATGTGAAAAAATTATAATAAAGAATAAGTGTTTCAAAACATTTGACTGTGTGTGTGTGTGTGTGTGTGTGTGTGTTGTGTGTGTGTGTGTGTGTGTGTGTGTGTGTTTGTGTTTGTTTGGTAGAATGTGTACTCAGGGCTCCAGACCAAAAAATCACATGTAGGAGCCATTGGCTCCTAAAAAAATAAAGAAATAAAATGGGCTGCAGTTTTTTTTTTTTTTAAGTGCCAAATAATATTGCTCTAAAACATTGAGCTTTCAAACACTTTTTGTCTTACTCTAATCTACCCTCCTTTTTCAGCATCTGATTCTTTACAATGTCCTGGGAACTGACTTTCAATGTTTACCACCAAGAGTGGGAACCAAATCGCTTTTCCAACTTGAGAAATATATACAGTCATAAAGAAGTGTTCTTTACTCAGACTCTGAGCCAGTGTCACTGACCATTATTATGTCAGTGTCACTTGGCCATCCAGTGTAGTTTGGCCTCCTTTTCCTTTTTTTTTTTTTTTTTTTTTTTTTTTTTTTTTTTTGTGTGTGCAGTAAGCCAGCCTTTCACACATGGTTCAGGATCAAACTATTCAAGAGATGGGCCCTATGTGCTGATCCTGATTAAATCATCCAAGATTGAGACATGGAGTGAATTGCAGACTTTGGATTTTACTCTGTTTTGGGCTGAAAAGCCACGTTCACACTGAGCTGCAGAAATTGGTAGTGCAAGCATTATCTTAACTAGATGCAAAACATTCTTGAAATCTGAGCAGTAGGGCTCTTTTCTACGGGAAGCCAATTGGACTTCCCACAAACTGCTAATGGACTTGTCTGCAAACTGTCCTTTAATCAGACTTTTCAGCAATCTCCATTCTGTCTGTACAGCATTCGCATCACTCTCATTCTTCAGCAAGATGTCTTGATACCATTTTAACAGTGTGTTAATCTCTTTTTCTCAAAGTGGTAACAGCATCTGGCCATGAATCATGACAAACCACTGAGAAGCATCTAATTATTCCTTTCCTCTGTGTACTTTTTTGCTGTGTTTTCTCTCATCATTTCAAATCGCCTTTCTAGTTCTTTAACTGAACTGTTTACAGTTTTTTCAATGTGGTGTTTTAGTTCATCTTTGAAGTTTGAAAGACTAGAGCCCTTAAGTTGAATGTTTTGAAATGTTTTCCCCATGTAGTCAGTAGCTGCTGTCTTTTTCTGCCTTTTAGTTACTTGTCTCTCTGTCTGTTTATCTCTCTATGCTTTCTCCTGCTGAACCATTTCATGCTGATCAGTTGAATGTAGTAGTCTTGTGTGGATTGATAAATTCCTCCAACTTTCCATGTCTCAGTGGTTTGTCCTTCATGCTCTTGATTGTTACAATATACGTGTCGATAGCTGCTACAGTTTAAGGAATAATGAGAGTTCTTCTGGATCACAACACTCATCTTTCTGCTAACAAGTCATGGAGAAAGTGACAGAATGCCATGAAAGGCTAATTTTCCATTTGTTGTGCAACATGTTTTGCTTTTCCTTTTTATATCAATGTTTTTGGGTGATGCAGCAAGGTGCTCCATGTAGTGGTGCACAGCTGTAAATTGACTCTAACCTGTTGTATGATCTGACTTCAGAAAAACAGAAAGGGCCCTGTAAAGGTGAAGCAACCAGCGCTGGGTCTTCACAGCTGAAGGTGTTCATATAGTACAGCCTAACTCCATACCGATGGCTTTCAACTCGTGCTTACTTTTGGGGCTGAAATGGTATGTTTTCCATGCCAGATGTAGCAAGTCATAGACTTTTTCATTCATTGGAAGATACTTTTGAATGTACACATGGCTAATTCCAGTCTGTGTGGCAAACAGTGAAATGAGAGAATATGTTCTCCTATGTCTCCTCTAAGGAGTGCACTTACTTCACCCAAAACACCCATGTTTACACTGGCCCCATCTGCCCCAAAGCCTGTAAGCTTATCCTGCCACCATTTTTGATTAATTTGTTAGCATTACCAAACAAATCTTTAATTTTGCCTAGTATTCCATGGGCATGGCAATATTCAAGATCAGCTAAGCCAACAAACTTGTTCACTGGTGCACCTACAGAAATATGCCTGCAGTAAGCACTTGAGCCCGACCGATACAGATTTTAGAGAGGGAAAATTCACCGATTACCGATATGGTGGCTGATATATTTAATTTTTGAGCTGGAATGAAAACAGACCTTTTCTATGTGGATTGTTTACTGATTTTGCACTGATATGACTATGCAAAGGTACTCAAAGCTGCTTTCTTAAATATTTTTATCAAAGAATATTTGACATTATTATTATTAGACATTGTCAACAAATTCTAGAAATGAACACTGAGAAAATAAAGAATAAATAAAAATACAATAAATAGCTAAATAAACCTCAGTACTGTATGTTTAGTATTAGTCAAATGCTGACCTTTAAAATAAAGAATAAAATAAAATAAATAGCTAAATAAAAATCAGTACTGTATGTTTAGTATCAGTCAAATGCTGACCATTTAAATAAAGAATAGATACAAATAAAATAAATAGCTAAATAAACATAAGTATTACTGTTTAGTATCAGTGAAATGCTGACTATATTACTGTTATACAAGTTCAGGGGAAACTTTCAAGGGTGGAAAACCAGACTTTAAGGTATTACATTTTATAAATGCAATGACTAGAATTATTCGGTTAAAGGGGGTACCAAACTGTGAATCCTAAACAAAACAGTTTGGTGAATACATGTTTACTCATTAGCTTCCACTCAGCTGACAACAATGAAAGTAGCTACGTGATTAGCTAGTTAGCTATAAGCTCGTTGTCACGGAGAGTAAAAGACAGACAATGTTTATTTTACTTTCCAGCATTGTGTCTCACCAACTAGGTAATAACATAGTGTGAAATCAACAGACACAATCCACCACCGCACCGTTGTCTGCTGAGCTGCAATAAGATGCTCTGATGTTTATCTTTCAATCTGCTACATTACTGACTGCACTGACAAACTATAGCCGGCTAACAGCAAACAGACATGAGTGACATGGTTGTCAGGGATAAGATTAACATTATATTAAATGTATTGAAAAGGGAAAATGATGGGGTCATTGTTTAAGTTTCCAGTATGTATTTAACAAACTAGTTAACAACTTACCGTGATGACGCCGCTGAACTCCGCCCTGTCTGCAGAGCCACCGTCAGTTCAGCTCTGTAAACAATGGAGTCGGAGCACGCTCTGCTGGACAAACTACGCTATGATACCAATTCTAAAGCATTGTTTTCTGCATTATATGTTCTGAAAAAAAGTTTTCATATCGGTAAAATATACGCCGATACAAGCACTAAGCAATGACATTGTCCCTGCCAGACACATCTGTCATACAGTCAGTGATGACAGGTAAGTAATTCGCTTTCTGAGCATCTTGAAGTATCTGCTCTTTGATTTCATCTGCAATGCATCCTATGAACTTGACACATGCTGTATCACTGTCATATGTTTTTAGACACATCCAATCAATTTTTTTTTCATTAGCAAGATCTGTGAGGTAAATATGGTGAATGGTATCTCCTCGCGTGCTATCTTATAGGCTGCGTTGAATTTTATTTTAAGCTCCTTTCTTTCTCAGTTTTTATTTTGCATGCACGAGTCACTGCATGGGCTAATGGTGTTTGTCGGGGAGTACTTTTGGCAGTGACAGTCACAAGCATTTATATGCTTTTGTCTATCGCCATGTTTTCTCTTTCTAGAAATGGTTCGTTCTGCTTATGAAATCCGTGTTACCAGCTATTTCTTTGCCCACTTTAGAGCAGAAGTCACAAAACATTTTCTGCGTTACGTGATCATACTGTACCTGAGACAAGCAAACTCCTAAATCCACCAAGTTTTAAAATGCCTTTCCACAGTTTTACTTGGCTGTACAATGCTTGATGCAGGCAGGTGATCCTCTGTGCTTTCATCATTCTCTGTATTCACACCAGCACAAGTGGAGGCAGAGCTTAGATTAACAGAAGATCCACCAGTGTTGGGACTTGACAGGGATGAGGATTGTTTGTGGAAAAAGTCTGATATTTTCTTTTTGCCTTGTTCTTGCTTACGGTTTGCGATCTGCACTTTCAACACAAACACTTAACCGCTGTGGAGCATGCATGTTTTATTACGTCAACACGCAGAATGATGTGATGGCCTTCTTTTCATAATACAAGCAACCAAGCAAGGGCAAAATGCATTTAATTTACTTTTTTATATTATAACGTGTAAACAATTATCTAGTCGCCAGTGGCAATCTCTGCAAAAACATTACTCGCAAATTGATATTTTTAGTCACAAATGGACTGTCTGGAGCTATATGTACTTAATAAAGGTGCACTCTGTAATTGTATTTTCTCATTAAAGAAGTTTAACTCCTAAAGACATGAATTGTCATTTTGCAATATACAGCTCTGGAAAAAAATTAAGAGACCACTCTGGATTTACTATTTATAGGTATGTGTTTGAGTAAAATTAACATTTTTGTTTTATTCTATAAAGTACTGACAACATTTTCTCCCAAATTTCAAATAAAAATATTGTTATTTAGATAATTTATTTGCAGAAAATGACAACTGGTCAAAATAACAAAAAAGATGCAGTGTTTTCAGACCTCAAATAATGCAAAGAAAACAAGTTCATATTCATTTTTAAACAACACAATACTAATGTTTTAACTTAAGAAGAGTTCAGATATCAATATTTGGTGGAATAACCCTGATTTTCAATCACATCTTTCACGCATCTTGGCATGCTGTCTACCAGTCTTTCACGTTGTTGGGTGACTTTATGCCACTCCTGGTGCAAAAATTCAAGCAGCTCGGCTTTTTTTGATGGCTTGTGGCCATCCATTTTCCTCTTGATCACATTCCAGAGGTTTTCAATGGGGTTCAGGTCTGGAGATTGGGTTGGCCATGACAGGGTCTTGATCCGGTGGTCCTCCATCCACTGTGTGGCATGGAGCATTGTCCTACTGGAAAAACCAGTCCTCAGAGTTGGGGAACATTGTCAGAGCAGAAGGACGCAAGTTTTCTTCCTGGAAAACCTTGTACGTGGCTTGATTCATGCGTCCTTCACAAAGACTTGAATTGAGTCATCTCATATGCGTGTTCATCATTCTATGAATACTTAAAAAGTTCATTAATTTCTTCAGGTGTATATCTGCTGAGTGCAAACACAAGACCATCTTACACAACCTATAATGATAAAGTTACATGTTTTTTCAGACTATCTGTATGAAATTAAGAAACCTAATTTATCACTGACTCTAAAGAGTTATTTTTCATATGTTCAAAAGCGTGCCTTTAGTATTGTTTACTTGTTTTGCAGAGTGTGTGTTTTGCATTTGTGGAAGATCTTGGTATTTACTGACACAAAGGTGATATTGTGATGTTCTGAATGTGCAGTTCATGGAGAAGAGAAAAGAACTAAAGCAGGATGGACGTATGGAGAAAGAGCTCTCAGAATCATTCTGCTTCATGCTGTGTGACGCTCAAAAGGTAAACTCGTTTTCTTCATTATATCAACACACACACACACAACCATCCATTAGATCTTAATGTTCTGTTAAACATTACATGGTTTGTCATTCTTTGGTTGTTTCTGATGCGGTTTGTGCTGGATTAATGTTCGGTCATGGCTGAACTACAGTGCAGTTACTGTGTTTATTAGGGCTGGGAAAAAAAATATTCTGTTACAAATCGTGATTCTTGACCCAAACGATTTTAAAATTGTCTCCATGATTACATTTTTATTTAATAAAAAAATAAATACATGCTTATCTTAATGCTACAATGTTTAATAGATAAATATAGGAAGCTATATTTTTGCAGAGCTCCATACTAACAGGTTTTCTCTCTGAGAAGTTTTGTCTCTTTAATTCTTTACGTTTAGTACATTCGTGCTCTGCTGGACAGCCATCAAAGCGCCGTTTGTTCACTTTCGGACATCAAAATCCTCTGCTGTGATCAGTGTTCCTGTATGCATAATCCAAAAGTTTATGTGAGAGGAGTATTTGTCAGAAGTCAGTCTGCAGATTCTGTCTGACACCGCTTTAATAAATAGTTTAGCTGTAAAAAGGCTTAAACTGTTGGATGCTGTATGTCGCGCCCCTGCAATTTTTATAATCTAACAGTCAGGGTATTCATGTGCAGTGGTGGGTAATTTTGCACATTTACCCGCCACTGTCAGCAAGAAATGCCACTAGAAGCAAAGACGCATGCTTGAGGAAACACACCTGATTAAGAAATGTCGGCGATGTACGTGTCTGATTTGCTTTTATGTTCAGAAGTTTATTTGTGCTTTGGCACCAACATGACCGTGTCTCACAGAACACGCGCAAGTGGTGAGTTCTCACTTTTTTTTCTCCTGTCAGTCATCTGGGAGCAGTTTGTAAGAATAGTGTTGTCAATGAGAACCCTGCTTAAACTATCTCAGGATGCATATGCAAATAGCATGCAACGACATTGGGACTACAGGTGATGTGTGTCATAATTCAGTACAGCCCCAGAAATGGTTCTTGAACAAGTTTACTCTTTAGCCTCCATTTGCATGTTGCAAAATGATCATTATGATGATAGTAATAGCTTTTGGTAATAAAATGACAAAATTAGATTTATTAGTTAAAAATTATATATTGTATATATTTATTTGTTGAATCCAGCTGGACATAATGCAGCCTTATACATGAGTTCCTTTGCACTAACTAGTCGCCTAACTCAGACAACGCACTGACTGGTCGATTGGTAGTTTTAAACTGGTAGTTTTGTGGAAATTCCCAGCCCTAGTGTTTATGTTTCGTTTGATGGTTGTAGGTCCCAATGATGTGTGAGAAAGGGCTGTGTGTTGGCAGCAGCTGGATGAATATGCTGGGGAATCCCTCTAAAGGTGAAGCACTCAAACAATCACACATCTAGACAGACATCTAGACATTTTCAAATGACTAAACTACATCTAGAGTTTTCATAAGTCTGCTGATGTAACTTCAGTATTTTCATGTTGATTCAGTGTATTAGAGACACAGCTATCAGGCTCATTCCTGTGATGCAGTACCTTTTCAACTCTTAAAACATTTAACTTTTAAAAAATGAAAATCTCTATGCTTGTTGAAATTTAAGGATGTTTTTCTATAAAGGGTACAGCAGACTTTCAGAAATATGCTTTGGTCAAGTTCGGGCACTTAAGCTGCATTTATTGGCTGCAACTGACTGAAATTTATTTGGTGGGGGGCGGGAAATCATGTTTCAATGTTTCTTTTTTTCTTCCTTAAAAGATTAACTGCATTTTCTTTCAACTTAATGTTATGACAAACGTTTTATTAAAAATGCAATGAAAACTGAATGCGTTCTTTTCGTTTTCTGTTTTGCTGAATAAGTATATTGAAAAAAAATATCTGAATAAACTGTCTAGGCTTACATTTTTTCTGTTATTTTCTGTGTACTTTCTGTATCACATAAAAACACAAAACATTATAAGTATGCCTTTGTACTTTTAAAATATCCAAAATATAACAAATAAAAAGTGATAGTGCTGGAGGAGCAGTGTTAATATATAATCGCTTACCCCAAAAATGTTAATATCTGCCGTCATTTACTTAACTTTGTCGTTCAAACCAGTATGACTTCATCCGTGAAACACGAGATTGATGAATGAGAGGATTGTGATTCTGACTGTCAAGTTCAAAGCACATACAATCACCATTAAGGTCAGCATATCACTTGTGCACTACATTTTAGTTCTTCTCAAGTCAAGTCTCTTCTGAAGCTATACGAGAGTTTTGTGTTAGTAACAAACAGAAATTTGTGAGTGCACCTGGCGTCACATAAATGCACTGGGCCGTCAAGAGCTGCGTGCGCAGGTCTAGTTGAAATTACTACTTGAAATTTCAAATACACAGTATTTGGAATAATCAGCTATGTACTACTTAGTAGCAAAAAGGATAATTGTTTTTATATCAAATATGACATTGTTACTAGTGCAAATGTCTATTCCTGCTATCGACAATGGAATAACTAGTAAAAATGCTAACTTTTGATATCTTCAATCATGTTTACACTAGTTGCAATGTTAATTTCAGATATCTATAATGTGGTTGTAACTGGTGTAATGTGCTAGAAGGAGAGGTTCAGACAAAGTCAGCGATTAAATTACCATTGAAGGGTCTTTAATCAAAGAAAGCCCCCAGAGGGAAAGTGAAGGGGCAGTGCTCGTGGAAGTGTTGTAGGAGTGAAGACCGGTGAGTGTGGTCTGAGGATACATCGCTTCTCGGGCTTGCAAGGGTGAAATGATCAAAGAAAAGAGGCAGAGGAGCGTCTCTGTTGCTTTACGTGGAGAGATCATAAAACAGGTAAGCCTCTTTCTGTAGTCGAAGCTCCCCATCTGTTAACTTTGGTGTCATTTATATCTCTTTATGCTAATAAGTGAGATAGCTCTCTGGTGCTCCTGGCATGGCAGCTCTGCTTTCACAGGTGTTTGTGGTAGTGCTTGTCAAAGCCGACACTCAGTCGTGTGTATGTGGCCCACAACAGTACCAGTGTGAGACATTGGTTTCCTTTTCTTTGGCCATTCATTGCACTGATGCATGGTCGGTGAGCAATATGAAGTGGCATCCTAGAAGGTAGTATTGCAACTCCAGGACCGCCCACTTAATGGCTAGGGCCTCCCTCTCCACGTCCACAAAGCAGGTTTTGGTCGCTGACAGCTGTCAACTGATGTAGACACTGGGGTACACTTCCCACATAGAACTCCTGTGACAGGACGGCCGCAATTCCCATGTTGGATGCATCCGTTTGAAGGAAGTAAGGGTCGTGAAGTGCAGGTTCCGATATCAGGGTGACCTGAAGGCCTCCTCCGCATCGCTGGAACACTTGACCTTGTCCGGTTGACCTCTTACGGACAGATCTAAGAGGGGACAGGCTAAAGAAGATAAGAAGGGGATGAATCATCAATAGTATCTGGCAAACCCAAGAAATGCACGTTCCTGCATATTTGTCTTAGGCACTGGGAAGTGGAGAACTGCTTTGATCTTTTCTTGGGGCATGATGAGACCCTGACCATTCTGGAAGCCAAGATGTTGGGCCTCAGCAAGCCCCAGGTGAAACTTTCTTGGGTTGGAGGTTAGCCCAGCCCAGTGGAGGTCCTCCAGGCCCTTCTGGAGATAAAGGGGATTGTCTTCCCCACATTTGAAGTGGATGACTAGCCACAGCATAAAATTGGTTGGGGTGGAGGATGACGTACATAATATGTTGGAATGTGGTGGGGGCCCCGTGCAGGCCGAAGGTGAGGGCCCTGTACTGCTAATGGCCTGTGGGGATACTGAAAGCAGTTTTCTCTTGGCGTCAGTTCAGTATCCTTTTGTAAGGTATAGGGTTGAGATGAACAGGGCCCTCCCAAGATGCTCTGAGTTCATCCACCCAAGGCATTGGGTATCCATCGAAGGAGACTTTTCAACTTACAATAGTCGTTACAGAACTAGAAGGTGTCGTCGAATTATCCTAAGTTGTCGCATGCGCTGTACCTTCTCCCCAATAGCCTGTCAGCGAGCCTCAGGTATTCTTTAGGGCTGCTGCCGGATGATTGTTTATGGATCTTGCATCTGCCCTGGAGACTCAGGAAAAAAAACATCAGAGAGTTGTCAGACTCCTGTTTTTGCATGGGTGTGAACTGTTCTTCTATTCTTACAATGGGATCTTATGCGCTCGCCAAGGTGGCAAGTTTGCGTCTCTGCTCCACCCAGCGTTTCAGCTGGTTGATGTGATAGTTTTGCTCCCTTTGTCTCTTATTCAGTTGACAAACTTTATATAGGTCACAGGGCCAGTCCTTTCCACTACGGTATATGGGCCCTGCCAGGATGTAAGGAACTGAGCTGGCCCAGGGGCTGGGCTGGGCAGTTACACACGTGTTGCTGGACTCTGGGCTGCCCTCATATGTTTGTGGACTCTGGGCATCATTCAGTCTATCCTGTCCTCGATGTCCTGTACATGCTCGATTATGGAGCAGTAGAGCGAGTGCTGTCACTCCTAGGCTTCTTTTGAAATATCCAAAAGTCCTCAGGGCTGATGGGCAAATAGCAGCTCAAAGGGTGTAAAACTGGTAAAAGCCTGGGGAACTTCTCGAATCTCAAACAGTCCATGTGAGAGCATGAGGTCCTAGTCACGCCCATCCTCTCCTACCACCACCAGGACTCATGCCAAAATCTCTACCTTCAGAACTAGATAGTCACCAGCCGAGGCCGCCAGCAAGGAATATTAGGCCTGCTGTGCTTCCCCTGTTTCCACCCCCTAAAAGGTGTGGTAACTCTTTGGAGTTAAATCTCCCCGTCTGTTGAGATTGGCATCGTTTATATCTTTTTCTTCTGAGTGAGATCACTCTAAGGGGCTCCCGGCATGGGCACTCCACCTTGTCATAAGTGTTTGTGGTTGGGGATGTCAAGGGCACCACTGAATCGTGTATAGGTGGCTCGACACACAAGTGAGCCTTTGAAGATATCTTTAAAGACCCTGTGAAATCAAAATTAAGTTTTGCTGCTTTGCAGACATAAGTATATAAAATCTGCAGTCTCCCTCTTCTGGCTAAACATACCCAGAAAAATGGATGACTCACATCTTGCTTTCTAGAATGAGAACGTCCCCTCCCCCTACTGTAGATCTGATCAGCCATCTGTCTGTGTTCTAACTGGCGCTGATCATGACTTTGCCGGGCACTTTAAGGGGAGCACAAGCCATGATGTAGGGTTGTTTCAAACTGATTTTTCAACAACATTCACTTAAGTTAGTTGTAAATTACCATCATCACCTTTCAGGCCTCTGAAGCTCAGAAAGTGGAGGGTAATTTCTTTTGAAGGGAATAGGGCATAGGGATGATCAGCTCTGAATGGAGCGCGAATGTGGGAGCTGGATGCAAGGAAACTCGCTGGAGTTTATGTATATTTATTCCAGCTGTTTTTCAGAGGTTTCTTGGAATGTACAGCACAAGTAAGTGTGCTTTATTCTTTATACTTGGTGTATTGTGATTCAAACATTGAAATATTGCAGTGTTTTACTTTCTTTTTGCTCATTCATCTGCATCGGTGTACGTAGCGGCTCAAGCCTTGTCGTAAGCAAAGAACGTGATGTGCTGTGTTTGTGGGCTGGTTATGTAATAGTGTGGTCAGTTCGTTTCATTGTTCAGTCCTCAATTCAGTGGAAAAGCAGTCGGACTGGGTTGATCTCTTCCCCGGCTGAACATGTCTCTCTCTGGCTGCAGCGTGTGTGTGTGTGTGTGTGTTTGGCCCTAGCCATATATATACACATACAAACAACATTTAAACACCACAAACATCCCTGTGGTCACACATGAGTAGATATACAGGAAAAAAAAGAGCAAACAAAACAAAAGAAATATTATAAACATACTCAACCAAAACTACACTACTCTCTCCACGCCCCACCCCGAGAGCCCTCCAAAAACTCAAAATAATTGCTCCATTTCCTGACAAACAAATCTAAGTTACCCCGTCTTCCCAGTGACACCTCTTCAAAAGCCGCCACCCTCCCCAACTCCGTGCACCACTCTGAAAATGGGGGCGCACCAGCCGACCTCCAACCCCTCAAAATAATCTGCCTGGCGATCATCACACAGGTCAGAACCCAATTCTCTATATGACTATTCCCAACATCGATGACCACCCATCGCCCAAAACAAAGTCTGGGGCAAAACGAAACCCGAGTGTCCACCCCAACACTCACAAAATTCTGAGCCTACAACCAGAATTTCTGGATCTCAATACACCACCAAAAAACATGGGCTATATTTCCATCCTCCGATTGGCATTGCCAGCCGGTGGGTGTGTCTTTAAGACCAAGCCTATACAATCTAGAGGGGGTCCAATAAAATCTATGTAAAATCTTGAATTGTATAAGATGCACCCTTGAATCTCTAGATGCAGACTTGATGTTTTTATGAATCTTAGCCCACACTCACTCACTCCAATACCAAGTTGAAATTTTTCTCCCATAATCTCTTGATCTAAATTAAAGCTCCATCCCCCAGACACTGAATTAGCAGAGAGTAATACACTGAAGCCTCATGACCTTTTTCAAAAGCAGTAATCACCACTCCCAGAGTATCTGCTGCTTTAGGGGGGTGTATGCTACTCCCAAAAATAGTATAGAGTAGATGGCACAGTTGTAAATACCTATAAAACTGAGATCTGGGGATCCCAAAATGTTGAACCAAATTTTCAAAAGATCTCAACACCCCATTCTCATAAAGTTCACCGAGTGTATTAACCTCCCTCACAATCCACTCTGACCAGCAGAAAGGGGACATATTAATACATAATTTTGGGTTCTGCCATATGCTCGAGACAACATTTAAATAAATGTCCGAGTTAAACATTCTGGACAGTTTTGTCCAGACTGAGTGCAAATGCGAAATAACGGTGTGTAACTTCTCCGATTAGTTTGATAGAGAGGCTTTGCAATGGCGAAATAGGGGCAAGAACTTCCTGTTCAATGCTAAAGCAGGGAGGGGCTCTCTCAGGTGGAAGTGACCAATGAGCCAAATGTCTGAGACCGAATGCATAATAATAAAACAAAATCTTGGGTAAGCCTAGCCCACCTTTGTGAACTTACTGAAATGTAATCTGGGACACTTACCATTCCAAATGAAGGACTTCGCTATGTTATCAAATTGCTTGAAATAAGAGAGGGGGACATCTACAGGAAGAGACTGTAACAGGTAGTTGAATTTTGGAACACAATTCATTTTAATAACATTAACCTTCCCAATCATCGATAAGAGTAATGAAGCCCACCTGTCCACATCATTCGAAAACCTTTTTATTAAGGGATCAAAATTAACTCTGACTAAATCAGACAAATTTGCTGGGAATAAAATCCCCAAATACTTAATGCCCTGTTTGGGCCACTGGAAGGCACCCGGCTGGAAGGCCGTTACTGGACAGTACGCTGTCCAAGCTAAAGCTTCGGATTTAGACCAATTGACTTTGTATCCTGAGAATTTGGAAAAGGAGTTAATAATTCTGTGGAGGCAAGGCATAGATCTAGTAGGGTCGGAGACGAATAATAAAATATCATCTGCGTAAAGCAGAAGCTTATGCAGAAGCGCCACATCTCCCGCCGTCACCCCTGGAAAATCATCCTCCTTCCTTATTGCAGCTGCTAATGGTTCCAGGGCAAGACAGAACAATAATGGGGAAAGAGAGTAACCCTGCCGGGTGCCCCTATCCAGAGTAAAATAATCTGAAATTAACCCATTTGTTTGTACCGCTGCTACAGGGTGTCTATAAAGTAACTTAATCCAATCAATAAATGTACTCCCGAACCCGTATATTTCCAGAATCTTAAAGATAATCCCATTCTACCATATCAAACGCCTTTTTGGCATCAAGAGAGATGGCAGCGACCGGAGATTGTTCATTCGCTACTGACCACATGATATTGATGAGACGCCTAATATTATCAGAAGAGCTACGTCCTCGAATAAACCCCACCTGATCTATATGTATAAGTGATGTCATAACTTAATAGGTTAGCCAGAATTGTGGATTTTTTTTTTTTTTTTACATCTAACTGGATCAGGGAAATTGGGCGGTAACTTTTACACTCGTTTGGATCTTTGTCCTTTTTTAGAATCGGACTAATCCGGGCTTGCGTCATGGTTGGAGGAAGCTTTCCATTCTTTAATGATTCTGTATAAACTTCTAACAAAAGTGGAGCCAGTTCTGTAGCATAGGATCTAAAAAACTCAGGGGAAAAGCCATCAGGCCCCGGAGCCTTGCCTGTTGGCAAGGCCTTAATTACCTCATGAAGCTCCTCCAAGGTTATCTCAGAATCGAGAGTGTTTTTTTGCACAGTCGTCAGTTTAGGGAGATCTAATGGTTCCACAAAGTTCCCAATATCTTCATCAGTGGATGAAGACCTGGAACTATAGAGATCAAAATAGAATTCTTTAAAAGCATTATTAATATCAATTGCCGAGGTAAATATTTCACCACCAGCAAGACACTCTCTGCTTTATATATCTAGCCAAAAGTTTTCCTGCTTTGTCCCCCGATGACTGTCTTGCCCTGAATAACCAAAACTCCACTTTCCGTGACAAAATAGTATTATATCTAAATTTCTATCGGGTCAATTCTCTGAGGCCATCAGATGACATACGGCGCTTCAGCTCTGCCTCGCCACTTTTAATATTTCCTTCCAACTCTACAAGTTCTTGTGCTTTGCATTTTTTAATGAATGAAGCATACTGTATGATCCGACCCCTAAGAACTGCCCAAGTGTCTCCCAAGCCACGCCCACAGAGGATACCAAGGACCAGTTGGTCTCCATATAAACATTGATTTCAGTCTTTAACATTTGTTGGAAATCAGGATTTTGCAAAAGGGACACATTAAGGCGCCAACTATATGATTTATTTTTCTCTGTATATGGCAAGACCTCTAAACTCACCAGAGCGTGATCTGAGACTAAAATGTTTCCAATTGAGCAATCAACAACAGAAGAAATGAGGGACTTGGACACCAAAAAAAAAATCTATTCTAGAATAAATCTTATGGACTGATGAAAAAAATGTATAGTCCCTACCGGATGGGTTCAAAAGTCTCCAAATATCTGTAAGACCAAGATTTTTACACATCCTGTGAAGCATCAGATCCCTAGATCTTGAAGGGATGTTGCAAGCTGCTGGCACCCCTCACGATATAATATTGGGAGGAGATTTTCTCTACGTTTGAGAAGTAAAAACCTTCCTTCTATTTATGGGGTGCCCCAACCCATTTACATTCCATGTGGAGAGAGACAATCCACTCATATTAACATTTGACATTTTGACATATTAGAAAAAATTGATTGTGTGTCAAAAACAAAGTTATACAGACCACATTCCCCATTAGTGAAACAATCAAACCCCAAACATCTCCCCGAACAAAACAAACAGAAAAAAGAAAAACGTGTGCATTAACCCCGCGCACGACAGCGCCAATCAGCGACAATCCCTTTAAACTCAAAAGATCCATGAACGCCCACGAGCCCCCATGACAACTTTGCCATTGGATTGCTCAGTTTTGCCTCACAAATTTGTGAGGCAAAATTACATAACAGAAAATACTTTGTAAAATAAACCCCAGCAAATAGGAAGAATGAACACAAAGGACATGTAGATTCATTCACAGAACTGTCTCAAGGATGTGATCTTCCACAAAACAAATTCCAGCTGATATAAAACCGTTCAGATTCCTCGGACAGACAAACAAATGTTCCGTGAGCCAGCTGTTATGAGTACAGCGGATGACGTAATCATTCCAATGTCCCGTAAAAAAAACTAAAAACAAACTACAGCCAGCAGAAGGAATAATCACAAAGAACGAACGGATTAATCCACAGCTGTTCCAACGGAGTGTTTTTCAATAGAACAAGCTCCAGCCGCTAGGCGAAGCCAACACAAAAAGAAACAAAACTGGCATCCCGGTTCCCCAGATGATCGAGTCAATTCACTCGGAGGCCGCATAAAAGTATATACCATGACTTACACAATCCATCAACTTTATAAAAGACATCCTTTCTGTGAGCATGTAGATATTTTGCGGTCATCCGTAGTGTCTATTCTCAATCTGTCCGGGAAATTTAATGCAAAAGTAATCTTTCATCAATGCAAAAGTTTCTTCAAGGAAAAGTGTTATTCACAAAACGAGCTCCAGCCGCTCGGCGGAGCCAACGCAGTTTACTCAGTCATTGATTCTATAAAAGACATTGCCAGATTTGGACATGTAAATACTTTGCGACCGACCTTCGTTTCTATTCTCAATTTGGCCAGGAACATCAGAGCAAATGAGATCTTTTTCTGATGTAAGAGTTTCTTGCATTCCCTGAACCGATCGCGTTTCTCTCTTGTCGAACTCGCAAAGTCCGGGAACAAGAAGATATTATGGTTCTTCCAAGAAAGCTTCCCTTTGCTCCTCGCCTGGCGCAACACAAGATCTTTATCGGATGATCTCAGAAATCTGGCCAGAATCAATCGGGGCCTGTCTCCCTCAGCAGATCTGCGAGCTGGGACTCCGTGAGCTCACTCGATTTCCAGCGTGTGGCCTGTTATATCGAGCAGACTCGGGAAAAGCTCGTCTAGAAATTTCACCATATCTCTGCCCTCTTCATGCTCAGGAATTCCAACAATTCGAACATTATTCCTGCGGCTTCTATTCTCAAGATCTTCGAGCTTTTTAAGGAGATGTTCCAAATCAACTTTTGTCGTGGGCAGATTAGCGGTTAATTCCCTCTCCGAAGATTCCAGAAAATCGATTCATCTCTCAACATCTGACGCTCTTGTAAATATCTCAGAATTTTATTTCCATCGCCGTAATCGATCGATCGTATTACAACGAGATCCTCCAAGTCAGCAAGAACCTTCGTCAACATCACCGACATGTTGGACAACTGACGCTGGATCTCCTCTCCTGCCGCGCCATCCAAAACGAGTCCCCGGTCTGTAGGCCTGTTGGGGCTTTCATCCTGAACATGTAAGTGTCTTTTAATATCTCCAGAGCCTGAGGATTTTGACTTCTTTGCCATGTTTTACCTCAAAGAGCAAATGTGTAACTGGGTGTATCAAATTTCACCAAATTATAACATGAAAATAATAAAAAATTTAGCAAAGTGCGCAGAGCTGGTTGCTTACACGTCTGCTTCTTGCATGGCATCACGTGACCCCCTGTTCCGAAACATTTTGAGTCCCTTCAGAGCATGGTGCCAAAAACACATACCGAGTTTCGTAAGGATACACCAAGTCGTTCGTAAAATACAGCATTTTATGCCTAAATTCAAAACGGTCGACGTCTAAAATAGCCGACATAAGAAGTTTTCATATCGTTGGACTCGCTATACCCCACTGAATCTAATGAGACCAATTTGTTGATTTTATGACAAACTGTTCAGAAGTTATAAGCAAACATTTGCTTTGTTCATATATCGTGACCACTAGGTGGCACTATTCCGAAACTGAGCAGGCACCCTCGAGTCATGGTGCCTATGACAATAATAAGTTTGGTATGAATACGCTAAAGCGTTACGGAGATAATACCCTCACGTCCATTTTGGCGTGCTCTTCGTTGAATTCGTTGAAGCGCCATTCGAAAATGGTATGGTTCACAGAATTCACAGAATTTTGATAAAATTCTGTGAATAACTTTTTGTCGTGAGTGACTCTAGATGATGCAGGCCAATTTTCATGCAAATCGAACAAACGTCCTAGGACGAGTTCGAAAAATGATATGAATCAAGGAATCAGAGGAAAAAAGAATTTCGTTTCTAGGACTCACGGTTCAAAAGTTATTAACATAAACGTGAGTGCAAATTTGGGCAGTTGGTGGTGCTAGAGGGTTTAAGGTGGAGACGCCAAATTTGCTGTGGTAACACATCAGACTGTCCTCTATCTGTGTGCCAAATTTCATAACTTTCCCGCAAGCGATTCTATGGGCTGCCATAGACTTGAGTGGAATAATAATAAGAAAACTAACGAAAACAATAGGGGTCATTCGCCCCTTCGGGGTTTGACCCTTAATAATAAGAAAACTAACGAAAACAATAGGGGTCTTTCGCCCCTTCGGGGCTTGACCCCTAATTATGCTGTTGCAGATCAAAATAAGTTTTTTACTAGATAAAATTCAATTTTTGATTTCAAGAATAGATATTTTCACGAGTGAAGCCAAACACACACTACACAATTTGCTGTCGGTCTCCTGTGGTGCATAGTCTTTTATTTTCAGTTGTTTTGATGTGTACACTACACCACAGATGGCAGACTGGGTGTGTCAACTAAACGACCATCCATCCGCGACTAAAGCTACAGTCCCCAAAATTCAGTCACAAACTAAACTCATGAATGGGGGAAAAATTTTGAAAAACAGAAGAAAATAATGATGAGATAGCAGTATGGGGATTATCCTTTTGGCTCCTGCTTCCTAATGCTTTGCTCTTCTCTTGCACTTTCTCAATATTTAATTGGCTGTTGCTCACTGCTGGTCTTTCGCTCGTCGGGACAGTGCGCACACCGGACAATTAGTTGGCCAGATTTCAGTTTTGAAATCTATCGTAGGGTCGACATCTAGTTGGGGGAAGTCACAGGAATGTGCACACTACTAATTAAAGTTTTTACTAGTGCAAACACAATTACTGATATTAAAAATTTGCATTTTCACTTGTGAAAATTTTATTATAGACATCTATAATTCATATGCTGCACATGATTAAATGTCGAAAGGGCTTACGATATACAGGTACTGACTGATGATTGTGATAAGGGGTGCACTGATCGATCGGTCACCGATCTAATTCGTCTTAAGTCTGTGATCGGCCGATCGTGCCTAGAATCAAGGCAGATTTTTTTGCAGCATGCAGGGAATCACACATACACTGTTACTCTAATGAATGAGTGCTTTCTCAGCCCTTGATGCATGACAGTGTGGCCTCTGGAGGGTGAATTGATGGCAGTTCTAAGGATTCACAAATGTAAACTTTCAGACATGCTGTTATTCAGATGAATGTGCAAGTTTTTTTTTTAAATGTGTAAGAATTACACGTGTATGAATATTAAGTTTTCTAGAGTCACAAATCTGACTATACGTGATGTAACGCGAGTCGTGACAATCAGACGTGTTAAGCGATAGAGACCGTTTGAGCAATCATGAGCACTTTCAGCTTCACTTCCTTCAATATGCTCACTCACTGTGTCAAACATGCGTGGTCTCCAGGTGCTCTCAATATCTCATCAGTCACTCATTTCAGCGCTATTCTACGAGGATCCCATTTTAAATCTGATTAATGTTGGTCACATTTCTGCTTATCACAGCAAGTACATTTTAACTATAACGGCACTGCGTCTTCACGTATTTGCTTAATAATTAGTGATTTGTGTTACAGCAAAATGCCAAAGACAATAAACAAATCTTATATATTAATGATTTCTCACTGGAGTAGTTTTAGAGCTTGTAATATATATATTTTTCTTATTTTTGAACGTATCTCTGCTGTGTGTGATGCTCTCATGGTTTTTACTGGTTTCCAGTATGTCACAATGACCTTTTGATATTGACAACAGAACTATTCATAACTGTTTCAAAACAAATAAATGTTAGCAATTCACAATTAATGGAATTTTAATGGAATTTTGGTAACTTTATAAAAAGGTTCCATTCCTTAACATTAGTTAATGCATTAGGTATCATGAACAAACAATTAACAATATATTTTAACAGCCTTTATTAATTGTAATGGTAGTTAATAAAATTACAGTTGTTCATTGTTAGTTCATGTTAGTTCATAGTGCATTAACTAATGTTAAGTAATACATATTTATTAGTATATGTTGTAACTAACATTTAAGTTCATTAGTTCATATTAACTACAGTAATGTTGTTAAATAATGTTAACAAATGGAATCTTTTTAAAGTGTATTTAACTGTGTGAGTTATAAACATATAACGGCACAATATAACTTGCAAAAGTGTGGCAAAGGGCACTAAAAAAAAATCAGTGTTGGTATCGGCCTCAAATTTCCTGATTGGTGCTCCACTTATTGTGATGGCAAACATAGCAACACCTGCTAAAACTGAAGTAGTGAAATGATTAAAATTTTACACCAATGTTCTCTTTATTGTAATAATTTTTTTTAAGGAAAAAACAGATTTTAAAGATATATCATAATAATTTTCTTTTAAGTATGATGGGAAAATGTATACCATAATAGGAATGAGTCATCATTTAGTGCCAAGACTGAAAAACTGAATAAAGATGTTGATTTTACAGGTGTCTATCTGTGTCAGTTTTCTGATTTACTTCAAATCACCCCGATGGAGGCTGGAGCGACAGGAATCATCATCATTTTTAAAGTGATAAAGGTAGTTCATCAGTAGTTTGAATGATTTAGTGGATCAAATGAGTCTTCAAATGAAATCATTTGTTATTGTGCCTTTGATCAAGACTTTTTCTAAATGAAACTGATAATATTATTGACATGTCATAAATCTCTCTTACTCTCAGGGTAAAGTAAAGAGTGTACACGAATGTATGTCCAGAAATATGGATCCTACACCTAAATTTGACAGCCATTTCTCCAAGAACTTGACTCGAGTGACCTCCTTGCAGTCATTCAGGGCGTTTGAGTATACTCAGGTAAAAAAAAGTGTTGTATGAGGCATTCAAGTACATTCAGCCAGTGTTTTAAGTGTTATTTTTTGTGTTATTTAGCGTATGGGCTACAACAGTAGATTACCTCGTCGGGTTCCACTTCTGTTAGCCAACCCGACGTGGTCTTCTATTGATATAGCTCATTTTTGCCTCAAGGTTTGACGTCTTGTGCATTCTGAGATGCTATTCTGTGCACTACAACTGTACAGAGCGGTTATCTGAGTTACCTTAGCCTTTCTGTCAGCTCAAACGAGTCTGGCCATTCCCCTTTGACCTCTCTCATCAACAAGGTGTTTCCCTCCTCAGAACTGCCGCTCACTGGATGTTTTTTGTTTTTGGCACCATTCAGAGGAAATTCTAGAGACTGTTCTGCATGAACATTAACTGAAACTCCTGACCCTTATCTGCTTGATTTTATGCATTCCACTGCTGCCACATGATTGGCTGATTAGATAATCGCATGAATAACTAGATGTACAGATGTACCTAATAAAGTGGTCGGTGAGTGTACTTGGGAAAAATCAAGTGCTCATTTTAGCATTTAAATATACTTGAGGAAAAATAAAGTACTGTTTTTTTTTATTAGTGTTTGAGTGTACCTGGTTAAAAAGATTTTTAGCTTTCGTGTATACGTCGGCAAAAAAAAGTGCTGTTTAAGCAATTGAGTGTACTTGGGTGCAATAAAATGCTGTTCATTCAAGTAGGCCTGACTGTAGTTTGTTTCCACAGCAATACTTCTATGAGTATGTGGATTTTGAGATTTCGTCCAGGCCGAGACACGTGCGTCCGTATGCGGTGGTCTCTTATCAGTTTAAAAGCAAAGAGGCTTCGGCAGCTGCTGCCAAACCGCTAGCTTCTCTCAGGTACTTCCCTGCTTTTTTCTTCTTCTTGGATTGCTCAGTGTTGTTGCTAATTTATCCAGCCCTAGTTTGTCATTTACATGTTTTCTGTTCATCAGGTGCAACAGTCAGCCATCAGGGACCAGCAAAGGTGAGCATTTATACTCAGTTGACATTCACTGGAACATCAGTTCCGATCTGAACACTTTATTTGTATACAAGTCGCACCTAAAAGTTACAGAAAATGTCTGAATATCATTGCATTAGGTCAGATACAGCATATTAAAACAAGTGTCATCTACAAATAAATGATGTTAGTGCTTTCCTCATAACTGAATTTTCTGAGCAATTTTTGTAATGACTTTTAACCAACTGGTGTCAATTGTGTATTATAAATATATTGTTTAATCCTATGACATTCAACCATTTTGAGGTGTGACTTAAGTGTCCAAATACTTTTAGGATATGTGCTCTTTGAATGCACTGTGCAGATTTGTGAAATGTTGATTTTTGGCTCTGTTGTAATAGGCAGGCGCAGCTACACAGTATGGCGGGGACATTTCGTGAACGGGGGGAAGGACATGTATCAGGCTTGCCTTCGGTCTCTCTCTCAAACTTTTCTGCCCTACAAACTGTGAGTAACATAGACAACAACAGTAGGGATGGGAATCGGAAGGAATTTAATGATACCAGTTCTGATTCTGATTCCTTTTAATGATTCCAGTTCCTTAATGGTTCCATAATTAATTTTGAGGAAGAATTATTCGGAAATAAGAAATGCAATTCTTATTGGATGTACTGCCCTCAGCTGCCTGTCATTCACTAATTATAAACTGGCTGATAAGAGTCATTCGTTCGGGAGGTAGCACTGATTGTTTTGCACTTTAGATTTAAACAAACTGACACATAAAGACTCATTCGCCTGGGAGTTGGACTGCACTGGTCACGTTTTATTTTTCATGCTGCTGGTTTAATAGTGGTGTTGCATTGTCACTGAATGGTAGTGCAGGAAACACTGTCAGACTATTTTAACATGGTGTAAATTGGCAGAAGTATGCACGTTAAACAACCATAACAGAACCAATATTAATGAAAATCATATGTACATTTTTTTGATTGGAACTGGTTCTCGCTTCCCATTCCTGAACAACAGCCACCTTTAGTGACTGACATTGTACATAAGAAATCACTTTGAAACTGAATGATGTCTTCTCTGTTTTAGGCCAGAGAGGATAGAGATTGGTAAAGTGATGAATCTGGAGCAGGTCAAGCAGAAGATCCCGTCAGCTCTCTTCTCTTGGAATCTCTACACCGGCAGCCATGAAGGTCTGAGCACTTGTTTAACACTCAACTGGTTAAACCTGCTCTTGCAGATTGCTTGAACAGGTTCATAATTGAACAATTTATAGGTGCACTTTTTTTGGCTAATTGTTAGCAAAAACAATTAACCTCAGATTACATGTCATGGACTTCTAGCGGAAGGATGACACTCCATGCATTTGCTCAATAAGATAATGCATTAATGATCATTTGTTTCCTCAAGGCTTGTGCTATATTGTGAATAATGTCACTCCACTGCATGTCGGGTTTAATAATGGCTTTTACCCATTGACAATATTGCATAATTTCTCGTACCATGATATGTTGGGCATACCACTCACCCCTAGTATGCTAACATGTATTTTCTGGAATATAACTCACGGTTTTTATCATCATCTAAAAGGTCCTGCGACTTATATACATAAATTATATGTAACTGATGCCGGCTTGTCAAACACACGCGCACCAAAACAAATAACTACATCAGTCATAGAGATGGTAGAAGCATTTTAAAGTTGCCAATTCAGAATATTTTGCCTTTACAAAGTACTTTATGCATCCAGTTTAAATATTTGTCCATCATAACGTTATTGATCTAACAAACGCTATACCGCTGTCAAACGCAACTCCTCACATGCCCATAAAATGATGTTTCATCACACTCGTAGTAAAAACATTCAGTCAGTGAAGCAAATTATTAATACATTGCAAAGAGAGTTGCAAATATCATCGGACATATCCACAGTCTCTAACATTAATAAATGAATAGAATACAACAGGTGTATTGTTTTACTCACAGATTAAAAGCTGTTTATTTGTGCATAGCATAGTTACAGATGTTATGAACAGATGTGGCTAAAGATGTGGCTAAATTAAAAAAAGAATATGAGAAACTGTTACTCACGATTACTTAAAGCAAATTCTCGAGTTTAAAACAAGCACAAAACCACAGTGATACAATGTGTAGATTCTGAGGGACTTCAGTCTTCACAGAGCGTGTTTGACATCTGAACTGGTGAAGTCGGGCGGCTGCTCTCGAGTCCTAGTGCCTGCCGTATCCAACCTCTGTCAGTGTGACTTCTACAGAGATGCGATTTACTGTATTTATTTATTTATTTATTTTTTCAACTGTGTGATTTTGACCCGGTGCGACTTATAGGTCAGGTGTGACTTTATTTCCAGAAAATACAGTTTTTTTTTTAAGCACTGGATCTTGTAAAATGCTTGTAGTGGTTATATGTTGCCTGATATACAATCTAAATTTTGTCTCTGGTTTATTTTTGCAGTGTCTAAAAGTGGTATGTACTGCAGTCTGTTTGAGGTGGTGGAGAAGGACAAATCACCCAAGAGTTTGACCACATTACTGCAGAAACTGGAGGAGGAGGGGCTGGTGAGTGTTTGAATGGATGTGGTGCTGTAGTGGTCCATGCATGAGCGAGCTGATCATTGTGTTGTCTGTGCAGGTGTTGGTGAATATGGTGAACGACAGCGGTTTTCTCTTCTTGCTGTCTGCCAGTCAGATGGCCAACTCGAGCGGTATGACCTTATGATGGTGTAATGTTAGTGTAAAAAAAATTGATATTTCAAATAATTAAAACATCTTTGATCTTACAGAGCGCCGAAACACTTGGAAATCATCATGTATACAAGCCCTTTTTATTTACCCTGAGAAGCGCGATGTGTTAAAGAGCTGTGAGTATTTCACCAGAGCACACTGGGAATGGAGGCCAGAAACACACTTTACGCAATTATGCAAACACAAGTGTGAATACAAACGTGTGGTTCCGTTGTACAAATGTAACGTGTGTTCTTGCATTAAAGGAATAGTTCAACCAAAAATTGTTTACTCACCCTCATGCCATCCAAGATATGTATGACTTTATTTGTTCTGTTGAACACAAATCGAGATTTTTAGAAGAATATTTCAGCTCTGTAGGTCCTCACAATGCAAGTAAATGGTGACCAAGACTTTAAAGCTCCGAAAAGTACATACAGGTAGCATAAAAGTAATCCTTAAGACTCCAGTGGTTTATTTATGTCTTCTGAAATGATCAAATCGGTTTAGAATGAGAACAGACCAAAATGTAACCCCTTTTTCACTATAAATCTTGACAGCAGTCTCCTTGGCGATCTTGATTTCAAGCTTGATTACGCTTCCTATAGTGCCATCTAGCACTCTGCACATGCGTCACTGGACAGTGCTAAAGGGGGCGAGTTTCCTTCAAATGTCTGTGCTATTAAATCAGATGTGTTATTCAGGTTGTTAGCTATAAACATGACAACATTTTAACTAACTTTAACTTACTAAGCAAGGTTTTCTTCAAATTGTTTTTCTGCCATGATAGTAAAAGTTCACTGTAATACCTATTAGATGAAATTACTGTGAAGTCACACCACAGGTAACCGCGCTTCAGGGTTCTTTTGAGCAGCAAATTTCAATGTTGAATATTGGCTGCACAGTGATTTTAATAATATCTTAAAGGTGTTATATGTAAAGTTGACAACAAGCGTTTGAAATGGGTACTGCAGTCCAAGTTCAAAATATTGGACAGTTGTCTGTCCTGCCCCAGACTCTAAGCTCATGCAGGTTGCCAGAATGAGGACGCGCAACAGTATTTTTGGGCTTTAAGCTGTCTCCATCTTCCAAAGGAACCTCCAATATTTATCCTTGTTTTACTACGCCTCTGGTCATGGTGGTTTTTAGACGGATGGTGAGGCTTAGGCCATGTGAAATCCATTGTCTCTGATCCAGTTCGTTTACTGGCTTCCATGGCTGCAGCACGTAGTGTTGTTTGCCTGCAAACTTGTTCAAAGCTGGCAACCCAGCGGTGTCTAAATACTATTGGTAAGTGGGCAGTGGACAGAAATTCTGGCCCGGAATGGAAACTTCAAAGTAGAATATACTGGCTGTTGCATTGTTATCGGAGAAGCCAGTATTTCAACTTAGCATGTTTCCTAATTCTCTAATGACATATTATGGTCATTTTATGATTTAGTACAGTAAAAATATTACATATAGCACCTTTAAGTATTATACTGTATACTCTAATAATGTTTGTTGTTAATAAAAGTTATTATAAAGAGATGTCTATGGTTTATAGTGAAGAGATGTATGTAGGTTCCTTTTGAACTATCGACAAAAGTTGTAACTTGTTCAGTAGGCCAATGAGTGTGATCTGTGAAATATCATAATTGGTGTCATATACTGAGTTTGTCCTGATCCACCGATCCTGATGGAAATTTAAAGAAGCCCAAATCTCCAATGACTGCACAAACAGCATTTTTGGGAATTGAAAGCTGTTCTTTTCTGGCATGCCAAAAGAACCTGGAAGGCCACAGCTGAGCATTTGTTTGTAAACAGTATCTTCATCGGTAGAAGTGTTTGCATTCACATACTTGTGTAGATTATGTTTTGGGCCTAGATCAGCAAGTCAAAATTATTTATTACTTCTCATGCTTTGTTTTATATTAACACTTTAATGTTTGTCTTCATAAAGCATCTAATCGTTCTGAGATCTACGATCCTCCTTCATTGGAGCCCCGCGACCCTGTCATGCCCCAACACGACACGTTTATCTCCGCCCTCCACTATGCCCTCAGCAAAGCTCGCGGTGATCCCCCTACTGACCTCAGCGCCACTGTAGAGCAGCAGGTGTATGATTACCTCACTAACCTGCATGAAGGCAAACCCCTGCAGCGTCTCAGGACCGACTACGATTCAAAGCTTGATGTGAGGGAGAAGCTCTTTCCCGCACCCAGACAGAAGAGCAACTGGGAGAGCTTCATGCGTCCATATATCTTCAACCCCACCGCATTTACCATGCTTCTGGAGAGGGTGAAGCAAAAGGTGGAAGAGCTTCAGGTTCAGAAGGACCTGAGCACAGAGCAGACTGACCCTCCTAGTGATCCCGAGAAAGTGAAAGAGCTGTTGAAGCTCATTCAGATAAACAAGAGGAACTCTAAAGGAACATTGTCTGGTGCAGAAAGTCCAGATGTGGTTGAGGACTCCTGCATGCTGAAGAGGAAGTTGGAGCTTGACGCTCCTGAAGGAAACTCAAAACGTCAGAGAAATAAACCCATCAATGAGAATATCAGAGAAGGTGAGAAAAATTATGATGGTTTTTCAATGGCCGATATGGTACCAGTAACTAGAGAGTGGGATGGCCGTTTTAATAATAATGATACATATGCGATATTGGCTAATATACTTTAAATATAGCAATTAAGATGTACACATACACTTAAATTAACATTTCAAACTTTAAAATAGTAGATGATAAAAATTAAACTAGATTTAATTAGCTTTATATTTTGAATGGTGCTTTCCTGTACAAAACACAGTGCTACAGCGACCAATGATGGATGAAGAAATTGTTTAAACAATCATTATTTTTTACAAATCTGTTTAATGAAGTTAGTAGCACCTCATTTAATGCTATGGAAAGGTTTATTTTTTTATTTATTTTTTAAAATTACTATGTAAGAGTAGGGCTGGGCGATATGGCAATGAGAATTATATCTAAATATGAAATCCAATATACACCGATCAGCCACAACATTGAAACCACCTGCCTAATATTGTGTAGGTTCCCCTCGTGCCGCCAAAACAGCGGCAACTTTTCTTCTCACCCCAATTGTAAAGTGCGGTTTTCTGAGTTACCGTAGACTTTGTAAGTTTGAACCAGTCTTGCCATTCTCTCTCTGTTGACCTCTCTCATCAACAAGACATTTCCATCCGCAGAACTGCCGCTCACTGGATGTTTTTTGTTTTTGGCACCATTCGGAGTAAATTCTAGAGACTGTTGTGTGTGAAAATCCCAGGAGATCAGCAGTTACAGAAATATTCAAACCAGCCCGTCTGGCACCAACAATTAAGCCACGCACCAAATCACTGAGAACACATTTTTCCCCATTCTGATGGTTAATGTGAACATTAACTGAAGCTCCTGAGCCATATCTGCATGATTTTATGCACTGCACTGCTGCCACACAATTGGGCTGATTACATAATCGCATAGATGATTGTTGGTGCCAGACAGCTGGTTTGAGTATTTCTGTAACTGCTGATCTCATGGGATTTTCACACACAACAGTCTCTAGAATTTATTCAGAATGATGCCAAAAACAAAAATCAAACAGTGAGGGGCAGTTCTGCAGACGGAAACATCTTGTTGATGAGAGAGGTCAACAGAGAATGGCCAGACTGGTTCAAACTGACAAAGTCTACGGTAATTCAGATAACCGCTCTGTAAAATTGTGGTGAGAGGAATGGTTGGCGAATTATTATACTATATAATATTATATAATTCTGAATTATTATTATTGCTATTATTATTATTATTATTAGAGGATTAAAATAGTTTTGTACAACAGTGAAGTACTTTTGTATTTACGTCGCATTCACCTTTAGCTTTTATTCTGTCAGAACACTGAAAGTGCAGTGTGTATTTGATGGTATATAATGTCCTCATTAGAAATCTGGTGAAATGCTGTCATCTCCTTTTCCGTTATACTGTGTCACGTTTTTAGATGTGTAATAACTTGTAGCTGTTACAAATGTTTGGAATTGTGCGAATGTGTAATCCTGCTGCACTTTGCTTCCACAATGCACATGAACTGCACACGTGTGCACACAAAACAGTGCGTTCTCATTCACAATGAAGCACACGCTTACCATTTTATTCTGTCTTTAATTGAACCATTTGTGGTTTAATAACCCATGACCATGTTGAGATCCTGATGTTATTTTGATTAATTGTTCAACCCTGAAGAGGCTCTTTTTATGCAGTGTTGTGGCCAAATAAAAGTACATTAAAGTCATACTGTATTGTTTAATTTTACATCAGCAGCAAAATAAGCACGGTAATATTAGTTATATTAGTAATATTAATATTTGCCTTAGCAAACGCCACTGAAAAACAATCTCCTGTGCTTTACACTGTGGAGTTAAGGTGGTTCTGATGCTGTTTCGGTTCTGTGTCAATACCACATCAGAGCTACATTAAACTTGCCCATTGTTAGACTCGGAGCGTGTTGCTTTATGTGGCTGTGTATGATAATCTTTCTAGTGTGTTAAAGTGCATTTATGTCACCTCTGTTCAGCATTGAACAATGTGTAAACACACTTTCATGATATATTAGAGATGGGTCAGGATGGTCAATAAGTTAAATTTTAATAGGAGAACTCTGTGCCTAATTCCACCTTCAACTATAAAAGACATTCACTGTCTGACTTCAGCTGGTCTGCTTTGAGAAATGTTCCTATTATTATGCATAATGTGTAGGTCAGTTTTGTGCAATAAAGTGAAAATATTTCTAAAATGTTTGGTTTATGTTGTAAGGGGCGACAGCTGAGTCCTCAATATTAGAGCCCGACTGATATGGGATTTTTGAGACCGATACCGATTTTAGAGAGGGAAAATTCACCGATTACTGGTATGGTGGCCGATAGAGTTAATTTTTGAGCTGGAATGAAAACAGACCTTTTCAGTGTGGTTTGTGCACCGATTTTGCACCGATATGACTATGCAAAGGTACTCAGAAGGCTGCTTTCTTAAATATTTTTATCAAAGAACATTTGACATTATTTTTATACATTGTCAACAAATGCTAGAAATGAACACTGAGAAAATAAAGAGTAAATAGCTTAATAAACATCAGTACTGTTAGTATAAGTCAATTGCTGACCATTTAAATAAAGAATAAATAAAATAAAAATCAGTACTGTATGTTTAGTGTCAATGGCATGTCAAGTTGTTGTCAGGCGTATTGTAACCGGACTTTTTTGTGGCATTGGCGCAGTAAAAGCTTCTTTCTGGCAACTCAACCATGCAACTTATTTTTATTCAAGTATCGTCGTATTGTGCTCCTTGAAACAATCACACCGTCTTTTTTCAGAGCAGCCTGTATTTCTCCTGAGGTTACATGTGGGTTTTTCTTTGTATCCCGAACAATTATTTCTACCTGACCTTGGCTTGGTATCGAGATCCCTGAATTTTCCACTTCTTAATAAGTGATTGAACAGTACTGACTGGCATTTTCAAGGCTTTGGATATCTTTTTATATCCTTTTCCATCTTTATAAAGTTCCATTACCTTGTTACGCAGGTCTTTTGACAGTTCTTTTCTGCTCCCCATGGCTCAGTATCTAGCCTGCTCAGTGCATCCACGTGAGAGCTAACTCATTGACTATTTATACACCGGCACTAACTGCAATTTAAAAAGCCACAGGTGTGGGAAATTAACCTTTAATTGCCATTTAAACCTGTGTGTGTCACCTTGTGTGTCTGTAACAAGGCCAAACATTCAAGGGTATGTACATTTTTGATCAGGGCCATTTGGGTGATTTCTGTTATCATTATGATTTAAAAAGGAGCCAAACAACTATGTGATAATAAATGGCTTCATATGATCACTATCCTTAAATAAAAGACTTTTCTTTTTTCTTTTTTTTTTCATGATCAGTCATATTTTCAAAATCAATGGCAAAATTTCTGCCAGGGTATGCAAACTTTTGAGCACAACTGTATTTGTCTCAAGCTGCCATGACCCCGGTCATGAGCATTGTGGTTTAAAAATTTTTTTTAATATGAAATATGAAAATAGCATTTTGTTGTGTTGTGTCCAGCCGTTTATGAACACAAGCATGTGTCTAAAGTGAATGCCCTAAAAATTGCATCATCTTTGGTATTATATGCTGCTTAAAATGTAGTTTCTGTGCTGCTGTTGCAGTGTAAGGATTTTTGAAAATGAGTTGAATTGTTATGTGATACTTTCTCTCCATCAGCAGAGGAAATGTCCACTACATCTCTAACCAATGTCCTGACCAGCGCTGGCCTTCAGGACACAGACTTGAGGAAGGATAAAACTGCTAGTGCACTGAAAGTCATGGAAATGCTAGACAGCCTGGGAAGGACGAGTCTCGACACAGACCTGCGCAAAGAAAAAGCCCAGGGGGCACTAGAGGTCATCAAACGTATAGACAACCTGACCAGAGGTGCAGCAGAGTTGCCCAGAAACACAGAGATGGAGACACCAGATATTTCTGACGCAGCGCTGTTCGACAGCATTTTAAGACTTGGTCTTCCAACTGACCGTGACATCGACCTGAGGAAACGTTTCATGGAAGATGAACCGGAGAGGAGTGACTGTCTGGAGGTATCTATCAGCATGCGCATGTGAACTCACTAGTTTTATATCTGTGTGGATTTAATGAATTATATTATAATTACAAAATTAAAATTCTGCATTCGTTTACTCAACCTAATGTCATTCCAAACCTGCATGACTTTCTTCCGTGGAACACAAAAGGGGAAATATTGAAGAATGTTCTGTACGCTCTTTTTCCATATAATAATAGAAGTGAATAGGGACTTCAAAATGACACAAAAGCTCTTGTTTTCTATTTTCCAAGTTTTCTGAAATTTAAGTCACTATTCACAAAAAAAAACTCTGATGCTTGCAAATCATATATAATGCAATTGATGACAATGATGTTTAGTGATTAAACACTCAAGCACCAAAGCATATGCAACAAAATGGCTTAGATTTTTATAGTCAGTGTGAATTATTTTCGTTTTATTTTCCTCTCACCAAGCTAGACTTGGAATGTAGGGCACACGTTTTTCATTTTGGAGCTTGACAGTCCTTGTCCTCATTTAGTTCTCATTATATGGAAAATAATGCCCAGGATATTTTCAGACTTTTTTTTTTTTCCTATGGAAGTCAGACAGTCTTATAGGTTTGCCTTGACGTGAGGGGTATATAAGGGTCATTCTGCGAAATCAGTGCCTTTTGTGTCCCTCATTAACATTGTGTAAAAAATGACTAGAAAATGCCAACTTCTACAGTGTGTTATTACAGGCAATTTAACACATCAGCAAATATCCAGTAGCTTTATTTATTTATTTTTTTTTTTATTTTTTTTTTCACATCTTTCTGAGGATGCCTTTTGGCTTGTCCCCAGCCTTGTGTTTCCAAGTTCTCGTTGAGCATAAGCAATTATGTTTAGATTTGAAGAAAGAATTCATGGAAATAAAAGCTAGTATTTAGAATTTATTCTCTCTCTATGTATTTTTATGTTTTAGTGGACATAATATATATATTTTTGTTCTTAAAGTTGTGTCCCCAATTTATGTGTAAACCCTGTTACCATCAAATCATTTGAAAATGATTAATAATTAAGATTAGAAAATCTTATCAATTAATAAGTGTTTAATTAAGCACAGTGCAGTGTTTTAACATTTAAAGACATTCTTTGATATTTATTTTAAAATCGCATTTTTGAAATGGACAAGGTACAGATTTCACAGAATGACAAGTTAACATTTTTTTATTTTTTTTATTTATGTGAACTATTCCAAATATTTTGGTTTATGACAAAAATGTTCAAACATCAAAACGAGGGTGTAGTTGGTGCAGTAACTAGGGCTGTCAGTTTAACGCATTAATTTAGTAATTTCATTTCTAAAAAAGGTAATAAAAAAAAAAAAACGTTAATCATGTCCCCTGACCTGTATGTAAATTCCATAATACGTTTTTTTCCCTACCATTGAAGCAATTCAAGCTCTAAGTACTGCCTTTATCATTATGTGAATGTGCAGTCAGCTCAGCCTCAACTGCTACTACAAGCAACTTGTGGTCTGTACGGGCCTTAAAATGAAACCCAAACCCGTACTCGACTGTGACCCGACCGCAAAAGAACCATCAGATTTTAAGCCCGAACAAGCCAAGATTTTTGCAGTAGGCTGTACTTTATGAAATCGTTGTAAGATTTGTAACCGTATAACAACAGTTAACATACACTGTTTTAACAAGGCACAGCATCCTCTCAGCACACCAGAGCAGAAGGGAAAATAACATTGGCTTACTTTGCTTGGTGCAGAACTGTCCACGTGATATCCTCTTTATAGCATAGAATCTTTGCGACTCCTGGGCTAAAAACAAGCTAGACTCAGTGCAACGAATAAAACAGAATGCAGCTGTCTCGACATGTGTTCTTTTTAACCTGACATGGTGTCAAAAATATGCAGTGGTTCTGTGCAAGACGCTGAAGAAACAGTGAGGCACGGACACTGTCTAGCACATGTTTACAAAGGAAAACAATGGAAAACAGAGCTGACATGCTCAATAAACGTTCCGTGTGAATGTCCCCTAACTCTTCTGTTCAAGTTAGGTAGGCCTATTTATTTTTCCATTATTTACAAATGCAAACCCAAAGTCATACTTTTTTTTTTTTTTTTTTTTAAATGAACGAAACTGTGGTTTGTTGGGTTCCATCGGTCTGGGTCGGGTTACAGCCCTCTACAAGCAACGGGCCTCATCAAACTACACTTACCAAGAGCACCCAGCACAACATGAGTTAGGGGCCATTGAGGCAGGATTTGTTCTTATATTCACAAATAGCAAAATTGATCGCAGCTAAATGCATCAGAATGTTTAAACTTGATAGGGCACTGAAAAACGTGGCACTAAGATGCGATCCAGCCATAAAAGACATCTATGTACAGGTGTATATAGATCTTTTAAGTTAATCAAAAAAGTAATCGCTACAAATGACCGATCACTACATTTATGGATTACTTCCTCAAAAAGGTTTTCTAAAACACTTCACAAAAAATGTCTAATTTTCCTTGTTCATTGTCACTCGTCAAACACTCAGCACCAAGCATCTCTTCCCTTCCAATGACTTGTTAGGGGACACGCACCCTTCAGCTGTCACAGATATGCGAATAGACTTGCATATGAACATTATTCATGTTTCCCATGTGTTCTACATTAATATTGTTTTAGAAAGTTGTGTAACCCAAGTAATATTCTTCAAAGTGATTAATTGAGCTCAGTAACTGTAATCTGATAAAAAGAATTTAAAATGTAATGTGACAGTACTTTTTGCATTTAAAATATGACATTAATTTATAATCAGGTTCCACCCACCACTGATATAGAATGACAATTAAAAAGTAGCTCAGACGACAAGAATGCATTCAGTGTGAAATAGTCTACTGCAGACAGCTTGATAATCGTAACACTGACCTAAAGTCCACAGCAATCCATTCCGCAATCTAGCTTATGTTGAATGATATGGAAGTAAAACAATATATTGACTTCTAAAACCACTTGTTGTAATGTCTATTGTAATGTCTGTAATGGTTAATTCAGTTAAATTGATTCATTGATTGACAGCCCTAGTAGTAATTGAATGAGAGTGTCTGGGGTGAGAGGATATAAAAAAAGGTGTCATTCTGCGTGAGTTTGAGTGAGTTAGGTGTGATTATTTTGAAAAGGTGTTAGTCTAGTGCTTGATTTCCACAGAAGAATCGAGTGACAGACTGCATAGAGAAATCACTGGAGAGAGGAGAGGTGGGTGAACATCTGCTGTAGAGAGAGATCATCTCATGCTGGTGGCGGGACACAAAGTATCTGAAACTGCATGATAGTAGCTAAACTAATGGCACTATTGATTGGTCATTATAACATCAGAATTGCTCCTGATCATACTTTTCATATGATGTACTGAAAAATAAGTTAGTATTTTCATCTGTCATGCTTTTTTGCTCAATGGCTGTGTTCGGAAATTTTAACATACTGTATACTGTGCAAGAAACACTCTAAACTGCTTACTAATGACAAGCATGATAAGCATTTTGAACAATAGTGTCACATGACCTCACTACATGCACACATCAGTGAGTGGCATCCACTTATCTAATTTTTAATCCGGTTTTGTGTAAAATTGCCTGAACATTTGGCAGTCAGAAATAAAGTGTGAAAAAATAATTGGTTGGATTGTGGGTATTCCTCACAGTGCTCTCTGGTTGTGTACTGAAAATTCACTGCGCCCAGTTTACATACAACTGTTTTTGCAGTATGCAGAGTGATAAGAGTTGTATGGTAGTATTCAATTCCAAACATAGCCAGTGGTTTGTTGGTGACTAAAGATACAGGGTGTCTCTCAATCAGCTCCCTATGTCATGAATTAGTATATCATGAACACGAATTTGGTCTCTGTCAAGGGTGTTCATCCACTAAACATTGGTACACAATTTCCTGCAACACAATAACGAGCTCGCGCATTCAAGCACAGCTGTTATTAATCAGCACCATTGCTGTATAAATGACACTATCGTTAATTTTTGTTGAAGATATTCAAACTTAGTGTTATTATGTAAGTTAAATTAAATTAAATAAATAAAAATATATTGGAGTGTATATTAAACCTACTTCTAACAACTTTAACATTTTGTTTCCCTTTCATGTTCATGACATTGTTTCTGGTAAGGGAACATAGTGAGCAACGATGCTCCCTGATTTTTACGGTGCATTGTGGGATTTTTTTTAGGGTGTGTAGTTTTCAGTGGACTGGAACGATTTCGCGATTGAGACCGCTCTTAAAATGGCCGACTCCCTGATCAGTACCCTGACTACTGAACTAGGGAACTGATTGAGACGCACATCAGTTTGCCAAAGAGTTATCACTTCCTTTATCTGCCAAAGAAAAAACAGAATTGTTCCAGGTGATGTGTGTGCTAGAACAGGGCTTTTCCTGCACTTTATAATGATATTAAACTTGCGATTGGTGCTTTATAAGCACTTAATATGGTTTTCATGTGAAATGTGCATCTGTGCTAGGCGATTGAAGCCTAGTTTTCTGTGCATGTCTTGCAATCAGGGACTGAGCAGAAACAATATTTTTTCATTCCGGTGTTCTGCAGCCTCCTTTCCAAATGGAAACAGATTCGAACTAAATAAAAGCGGTTAATTTTTTTTTAATTTTTTACTTTTTTTTAATGATTTTATGATGTACTATGTGCTAAAGGTGGGAGATTTTTGCATTGTTGCCAGATCTCGCAAGAGATACAAGGGACATGCTCTTTCTACTAAATGTTCTACTAAAAAGTGGGAAGCTTAATTTGTTTCAGGCAACAGGAAGTGGTGTAATTCCAAAAATTTACGTGATAATAAACCCTTTGGTCTTTGGTTTCATGAAAAAAAAAAAAAAAAAAAAGGAACAATATTAACCGGTTTTTAACTGGTTACAAGCATTTAAAAATAATATTTTTACTCTGGAACAATTGCAAGGTACTTTGTTCCTGTTTCCGGTTATGTTCTGCAAAAAAAAAAAAGTTAGCTTTCAGTTTACGTCTTTAGTCCCTGCTTGCACTTCAATGCAAAATCACTTTTGGAAGTGATCTGCTCTGCACTACTGTATCTGTGGAATATGCCGGATGTGCACACGTTAACCAGGCTTGTCGTTATATGTTGCTTCAAGATGGAATAGTGTAGTGCGAATCACTTGTGTGAGTCAAGAATACGTAATTGTTATATATGAATTAATTGCAATTACGTAATAGGGCTGTTCAATAGGACGATGTAATTGGATATTGACGATATCTGACAAATATCCCAATGTCAATTGCGACACTCAGTGACAGACAATGATCGACAACCAGGGTTGGTGAGTAATGAAAGACATGTAATGGGAATATGTATTTAAAATACAAAATATAATAACTGTAGTGGATATATATCCACTACAGTTACAATTTAAATCATTGGTAATTAGAATACAGTTACATTCAAAAATTATTTAGATTACTGAAGAGATTACTTTGCATTTTATTGTCAATTGTTTCATTTAATAGTTAGTCCTTTCAGATGGAAAACATTTATACATATAAATGATGCGATCCAAAGTGCATTTGAACAGCAGTGAAACACTTTCTTATGATGTGTTACATTCATACGAGCAGACAGAGAAGTAAGTTTGAAGTAAGTTCGGAGCAGAAGAAATAGAAATAAACCTCGTGTAAATTGTCAGCTTTACGCTAAGCTAAAATGCTATTTCTAGCCATTTTACATGCACATGTTACCAGACACGATCATATTTTTATCAAGAAAATTCACGTTGGATCATAATTAATTTTTTTCTAGTAAGACCTTTGATATTAGGGCAAAAGTCATTTTCTTGATAATAATTTTTGTATTGTTTTCCTGTAAAAATATCAACAAATCCTTAAAACAAGAACAATTTGATTTATCTTGTTTTAGAAACAACATTGCATAAGATATTTAGGTTTTTCAGAGAATGTATTTTTAACATGTGTATTTTGTCTTACTGTACTGACAGAGTTTTTATAGTCAAAACAAGTGAAAAAATCTACCAGTGCTGAAGAAGTAATCCAAAGTATTTAGAATACGTTACTGACCTTGAGTAATCTAACGGAATACGTTACAAATGACATTTTACAGCATGTATTCTGTAGTGAAATGCATTTCAAAAGTAACCCTCCCAACCCTGTCAACAACATAGGGAAATTACAAAACCATAGAGCTGGGAAGTTGCCAAATATATTAAATAGTAGCACAGTGTATGAAATTAGCACCTGCCAAATGAGGGTAGCCTATATCATGCGCATGGTAGGCAATTTTGCTCATCTACCAGCCGCTGTGGTGGGCTAACTGTAAGACGTCTCGGAATGACACGACAATAAATGCTGTTAGACACAAAGACGCGCTTGAAGAAACACTATTATATTTTAAAGAATAGATGAAAGAAAAGCTGTTGATGCACGTATCTGATACTTGCTTGACGGCAAAGGTAGTTTTATACGATTTTTTGAACACTTTTAATTGCTTTTTCGTTTCGTTTGAAGTGCAATTTGAACTTAGAATTATCCTTGTTTTTAGTTTTTTTTGTGTTTAATCAAATTAAATTAATTCTTCAAAGCATAATCAACAAAGCAAGAATATTCACCGATCCCTCGGGTTGACGATGTAATCGGATATCGCAATATTTTTTAATAAAAATATCGTGACCATATTTCTTAGATATCGCCCAGCCCTATTACGTAATAACCAAATTTTTACGTGTGAATGACTGTATGTCAGCCACCACTGAAGACCATTTTTTATCCAGGAAAAGCCCTGTATAATACTTCTGCACCGCTTGCTTTTTTATTTCCAAGGTTTTAATACTATTTCTCAAGTCATGTGGTTTAAGATGCTTTGATAAAATGTTGATGTTGGCATTGATGTTGGTGGTGTTTCAGGAGGAGACAGCTGGCAGCTTAAGTAGTTTAGAAGCATTTAGTCCATGCTCCGATTCTGGTGGACAGCAGCGTGGGGTTAACCTGCTCGGAGAAAAGTCAATTCCATGGGTGCTAATACCCATCACAGGTAAATATATAAAGGTAAACTGTAAGAGAAATGTACTCATGTTTGAAACATGTGGTCAAAAAAATGTCACTACCTCAAATGTCAGAAAGACTAAACAATTATTATTAAAAGGCGAAGTGTTACAGCATAACAGTGTTGTTACAGAAACTGCAGGTACTGTTCACATTAAGCATAAACAAAGCATTTTAGAAATAAAAAATAAATGCAAATGCAAGATTTTTTTTATTTTTTAATACTTACATTTAGTAATTTAGCAGACTTATATGGGTGATTCTTCAACTGTTGACCTATGAAGCAATGTGTACTGTGAATGTAAAGTCTCCCTAAAACATTTTTCACTCTCTTCACTAATTTATTTGGGTTTCCATCCAACTATTTTTGTGTAAATTAAAAAATTTTGCTTAAGAAAAACTAAATGGAAATACCTGACATGTACAAGAAAAATTAGCTTAAAAGTTTGTGCACTAGGAAGAAGTTGATTTTCTAGAGTTTTCCTTCAACTCAAAGCTAGACCGATTAGACCAGTATGAACAATGAAGAACAGGAGTCAAAGATGAGTTTGAATCAGTTGAATGAGTTTACTGAAGACAAATGTCTCCACATTTACAAAGGTAGAAGAGGGAATCAGAAAATGAGTTGAGGATCTAGCCTCCAACTAACTTTGAAGATGAAAACAACAGTAATTATAGGCATATGCAAATACTCTGCAGTAAATTGATGTAATCTCTAAGATGTACTTTAAGTGTCAGTAAATACATGTGGTTCATTAGTGACCTAGAACTAAACACAATGTAACTCTTGATTAATATAAGCATAATATGATCGTTGAACTAATTACAACTCATGTATATATGTTCTCTGGGAGCCGGGCTAAATGAGTAAGCACTGTTGCTGCATTCATGACATGGGTCAGACCTTTAGTCACCCTTAGAGATCAAGTACACAAATGACCTGTAACAGTTATGATTATATACATAACCTAAATGCACGTGATTAAGAAGATGCTGATTACCTTTTGATTGTAACAATTGCTAGTGAATGTATTCAGCTCATCAAAAGAGAAAAGGGTAAATCCAGCCCTTCAGTTTGCAAAACAATGATGTTTTCTGACTATTTGTGCTGCCGTTTCCGCTCCTCACAACAAAGCAATTTTTTGAACATATCCCTTGACATTCGAAAGTATTTAACCCACAGCTGGTTGATAAAGTAGGTCTTCACAATCCACCAGAACAGTTTTGAGTGCGGGTGCTCCCAGGTATACATAGACTGGCGGCGTATGGGCATAGCAACCATTTCAGCCCTCATTTTATAAGATATTACACTTATTCTGTGGCATCTCCTAGCAGCATTTAATAAAACTATGTACAACTAATCCAATCCTACAAATACAAGTTCTCCTTGAAGCAAGGAGGTCTTTCAGCTGCTCCATCATGACAAGGCAGGCTTCCTCAAGATAATGCGCATGATGTAGTGGATGGAAACGCACAATTTTGTCAAATGTTTAGAAAAGTGCTAAAAAAAATTAAACATTTAGATGGAAACCTAGTTAATGTCCAACAGTGTATGTACATGCATCAGAGGAGATTTATGACATTTTTATCATTTTTTTTCTGAAAGTCATTAAAATTCCCACCACAGTATCATTTCCAGCACATTTCAAATTCTGTAATGTGTTCAGTAGAATTCTGTGATGGAAGTGACACTGATGGAAATTATATTTTTAAAGTTTTTTTTGTTTGTTTTTTTTTTTTTTTTAAATAAAATGGCTGACTTCTTTGCCTTACAAAGGCTAATTTCATAGCTAACATTTTATGTATACTATATACACTCAAGTAATAAGTACTTCCACACTTTTTGCATAATTTGGCAAAATTACAGCTTTATTAGAAATGATGCCCAATTAAAATACCCTGCTCACAAGTGATATTTACCTTGATTGTTTTTAGTTTTCTTCAAATATCACTTGTCATATTTCATCTCAAGCATGCTCTTCACTGACACTTTACTTGAGTTGGTTAACAAGTACAATGATAGAAATCATTTTCACACAATAAATATTGAAATGTATTTTTTGTATGTTTATTTAACACTCTTAGATTGTCATAGTTTTAAATGTAGTAATTCATGTTTTTATGGATTTTCATCTAGTTTAATATTGAAAGTCTGTGTCAAGGCTAAACAGTCATAAGTGTAATAAGGCCTAGTAAAAAGTTTCCAATTTAGTTCAATAATTTAATACCCCGGATGTGAAAGTGCCCAAAGTTTAAGAAACTCCATAAATAATATTTAAATTTGCTCATTTTAATATGTTAATACCCATTAAAATGCAAAGCTGACATGCAAATTGACAAAAAAAATTATATATATATATATATATATATATATATTTTATTTTTGCATTGAACACTGAACAGTTATATCGTTAAATCAATCAAATAATGTGACCAAGACATGGAGACGCATAGCACACAGATGTCAGTTCCTGTAAATGAGCCATAGATCAAGAAGGTCCTCACTGAAGAAAAATAAAGTATCACTTACTATTAATCAACCTCTGTTGACAGCACACTTGATTTTCAGTCCACATTAGCTGCTGTTATTTGTAGTTGAATTAGCTCATTAACTTGATATGAGTCTTAAATTCTTTGATTGCTCGTTTAGGCCTGAGAACCTATAGATATTCCCAAAGACAGATGGATTACCCTGAAGATCCACGCTTCATTCAGAGCCCAACAGTGTCCACACACACCACAGCTGATATGAAAGATCTCTCACCCCCCTACCAGCCTGACAGCAGCAACATTGCAGATGATCCAGACCTAAAGACTGCAGCGGAGACTGAAGACGATGAGCCCAGCCCTTCTGCTGCAACCACATCCACTGACTATTCTGCAAATGCAGCTGCAACTTCAAGTGGTGTTGACCACATAGTTGATGAACTGATCTCTGGCTTCTCCAGTGAGGTCCAAGAAATCTTGATGGGCAAATGCATTCATTATGTCTCTTGCTCAAGCACTCAGGGTCCTCGAGAACCTCCCCAAACGCCAGTTCCAACGCTCTCCAATTATGTATCGAACTTCAACACCCCATTTCCTGTCAATAACTATATCAGCTCTTTCCACGAGAGTCTGATGATGTTCATAAACTCACAGAATGTTAAAAGTGAACACATACCTCAAGAACATGTGACATCTTCCTCTTCTGCTCCAGAAGTTCCTTCAAATGTTCTTGTATCTCCCTCCAGCCCAAATTTTTGCGTTTCCTCATCTTCATCCAGTAAACCCAGCCATAGTTCTGACTCTCATAGACCATGTTCCCCTACTAGTGCTCTTGCTGACCCCACTACACAAGCACAACATCTGTCAAGTCTACCGCAACCAGATATCCACCAAACAGTCCAGAAGATGTGGGCATTGGAGCACAACACAGTAACTCAAGAGACAGTGGAAGCACATGTCAAAACGTTACATGAGATAAACAGTAAGTCAGTTGTGGACATGACAGCTGCTATGGAGGATCAAATGTCAAACCCTGAGGTGACAAGTGAAGATGTCACGATGGAGCATTCTCACTCCTCCATCAGCAATATCATTGATCAGCTCCAGCCGGAGTTGATCAGTAACCTGGTGCAGATCATTCAAGGAGTCCAAAGGAACACCGTCCACTTCTACATCCACTCGCTGAATGAGGAGGAGAGTGATGTTTGCTGGGAAATAAAGGTACAGCTCTCACGCCAATGACTCTTATTACACCTGCTTAACATGTATCTCAAATGCGTCTTCTGTGACCAATAGAGCGCAGCAGTTGGGCTCCGGAAGTAAAAATCCCATTAAGAAATGGTCCATAGGCGAATTCATTTTTAACAGTAATTTATAAACTAGGAAGCCAAATAGAGGTCTGCTACCTTGGCTTAAAGGAATAGTTCCCCCAAAATGGAACATTCTCTAATTTACTCATCCTCATACCATCCCAGGTTTGTATGACTTTCATTCTTTACCAGAACACATTTGAAGAAAAATAGAAAAATATCATAGGTCAGTAGGTCCTTAAAATGCAAGTGGATGGTGATCAGACTTTTGAAGCTCCAAAAATCACAGACATTCAGCATAAACGGTAAGCTTCATGTGAGGGTGGAGTTCACGTGGTCTCTTATGTGACGTATTCGCGTCGGCATGTTACAGATATAATCTCACGTTCTTCTCTTGGTTGAGTCATCCAGGTTAAGCACACACCATTGTGAAATAAACAGATACAAATACAGATCTAAACCAAAATCAACCAAGCTCCTATACAGCGTTCCTCCAACTCGGTTGTAAACAGCGCTGCTCTTCTGGAAGTGTCTCACATGCCAACGTGATTACGTCACACGTGCATACTGTTCTTTTTGGTGCTTCAAATGTCTGATCATCATCCACTTGCATTTTAAGGACCTACTGAGCTAAGATATTTTTCTATTTTTCCTTCAAATGTGTTCTGCTGAAGAAAGAAAGTCATACACACCTGGGGTATCATGTGTGAGAAATTGATGGTATACAACACTTTTATAACAAACGTTACAAAGTCAACATGTATCGGCATGTGTATGGGGCTACAAACATTCAAAAATCAATGTGTATTGGCAGACCAACTTCCTTCGATGGTCTTCTGATACACATTGCCTTTTTTAATGTATGTAGTCCCATAAGTATAGACAGACTTACCCGAGTTCCAAGGTTGTTAATCAGTAGTGTATGCTTCTGTTAAACCCATCAGTCCATGTTCAAATTCTTGCTAAATTCTTGAAGAACTGCACTCCCCATGATCCTGATACAAAACTATCCACCAATCAGAGAATCACTGCAAACAAAGTGTGTGAAACTCCCATGATGTGCTATGAAGGACACAGTTGAGTAGGTCTCCCTAGTCTCAAATTACTTGCATATTTTCAAATATCTGAATATTTTGTAAAAACATAAATATATTGTTGCTGTACACGGAGTTAACACAAAGTCTTTGAAGTGCTTGAATTTAGCTTTTAGAAATTAAAGTACTGGAATATCTGGAATATTGGCGTATTGTGTTGAAAAGTGCTTGAAATTAAAACGGACCATTTCTATGCAGTTACCATGCCTGAGACACAAATGTATTTTCCACACATCTTTGATATTCATGTTATCCCTTGTACACAGTGCACAGACACCACCCAAGACTGGAGAGGGCCAACTGACCAAACATGAAAAGCTACTAACCACAGCTGTTTTGTTTTTTCTGTGACATTTAGAGGCGGGTAAAAAACTAAGATCTGCGCTTCAACCCTCTTAAATGCAATTAAATCACTCGCATATGCGACCAAATTTCATGATAGGCAACTAAAAATAATTAGCCACTTCCTAGTAATTATACAAATTGTGTAGCGGCAAAGTAGTTTAAAGCCGAGATCCTTTCACTGCGTGTTGTCGCATGAATGCTTTTTATTATACATCATATTTACTTGCATCATTATTATACATGCAAATTAATGATTAATTGACAGAATGTAGAATTAAGTTTTTAAAAGCTAAACTGTGATTTATAATAATGAAACAAATTAAATTATAAAGTGAAACACTTTCACATACTATTAATATATAGCATGTTACTTTTCTTGGCTGGTAGTGGTCTATATATGCAATGTCGGAATTACTGTAATAAGTTTCTGACAAGCAAATGATGTAAGACAAGTTAGACAGAATTAAATGAAAGCTGAGTTTTTTCACTTTTATGGTTTGTTTTGATTCATGGCTTACAACTCTTACGAAGGATTTGTATGAAAACCCTATAGTAGAAATGAATGGGAAAATTATTTCTGGAACCAAGATGGCTGAAAAAGTGAGCGGGCACTGCTGTACTCTGTTGATCTGATTTCATCAAGGGCAGGGTTTTCTTATTTCTTTTCTACATACCAGTTGTCAAACTATATAGGTATTTTAATGGCCAACATCCCTTTTATAGAGCAGGTTTGGACTTTGCCTGATGTAATGCTGATGAAGACATGAAACTAGTGATCTATAACAAATAGGTCACACACATTGTAATTTTTACAATTACAAAACAATTTACTCCAAATTCATTAAAATGTTTGAAAACAGAAAGTGCTGTCCACTGGCTGTTCATACAGCTATGAAATGGAACCAATGAGGCAATCACAGTCTCAAACAAATGTTTCAGTTTGTGTGAATTTTGTAAATTTGCAGATGAATGCTCTAGAAACCCACTGGAGAGCAGAGTTGTCTGAAATGCAATATATAAAGATTTATTTGACATTGCTCAGTGATGTGGAGACAATGTAACCTTGTCCTGTTTTGACATTTCTCACAGGAATATTTAAAGAAGCTGGGTAATTTGGAGTGTAACCCTCACAGTTTTCTTGAAAAAAACAGTCAGGATAAACTACTGGTCATCATTCAGAACATGGACATCGCAGCAAAGGTTCATAAGGTACAACACAGCTCAGTTTAGGATTTTACATTATTTAAAATGCTGTATGATGTTTTAAGAGATTAAAAATGAGAAACCATGAAGAGATAGCGGGCCATTTTAGCCCTCTTTAAGTGTGTTATGCCTACTGTATTTCTGTATTTCTATGTTTTAAAATCTTTAACTTGTTGCTTGTTTTTCTTGGCCGTATTCCTAAATATGGACTACGGCTCAATATACTGTACAATAAAGGCTAAAGATTTAGAGATCTATACTAAACGGTAAAACTGTTTTTGCCCATGAACTGTCAGTTTTGCAAAATCAACACAACAAATGTACATACACAAATGGAATGTGGAGTGTATATTTGTATTGGAAATACAACCAAACATGTTGGAAAAAACATAGACCATGATGGAAATGTTACAATTCTGCAAATTGTGATTTGTAGTGCAACCTCTGTTCAGCACTGAAATTTTATTCAAGTGATTGAAAATTGTTGTTTTTTTGAACTGAAAAATACTAAATGCTGTTTTAATATCAACAGATACCTGCTTTAGTCTCCTTAAAGAAGCATCCATCTGTGAGCTTTGCTGGTGTAGACAACCTGGATGACATTAAAAACCACACCTACAATGAACTTTTTCACTCTGGAGGTTTCATTGTGTCTGATGAATATGTCTTGAACCCCGACGTTATCACACCAGGTAACTCAATTCCAAGTTTTCAGGGTTCCATGATTTTAACTAAACAGTTCACACAAAAATCTAAATTCAGTCTTCATTTACCCACCCATGTTTTTCCGAACTTGACAAGCCAACTCCGTTAAATGACTTTATATTTAACACTCATTTTAGCCAAGCTGTTTGTGACTGTTTGTAGAGAAACTTCAGGATATCCTCCAGTATCTCGAGCAGCTCAACTCGCCTCACAACCCCTGGAGATGGAGGATACATTTTAAATCTCACAAAAAACTCAGAGAGCAGAGAAGGTAGATCACTTCACATGTCAGCTGAATCACCCTATTGACTTAGAAGCTGTTTTTCAAATGAATGGCAAATAAATGTCCTCCATTGAGTGAGACAGGTTCATTTGAGCAAATCGTGAAGAAACTGTTGTTTGGTCTGTTTGCAGGCTCAAATCTGATGCTTTGATCCTGTACGAGATCCTTACTGCATACGAGAAGAGACATATAGTTGAAATCCTTTCGTACCATGACTGTGATGCTCCATCACATAGAGCGCCTGACCTGGACTGTCTAGTGGATCTACAAGCTAGATTCACAAAACAACGACACCTCATATTCCTGACAGGTACTGCAGACAGTAATGAATGCTTGTTTGGTTATTTGTTGTTACTTCAGTCTGAATGTGTTTATGGTTAAAGTGATGTCTCTATTTCTCTATAAACAGGCTGCCAATTTGAGATGTTTCCTCACTACTCAAGCAGTGGCATTGTGATCGCCAATGTTGATGATATACAATTTATAATAAGCAGTTTAACTGGGCAAAATACAGACATAGTCCCATTGGCTGAGATTCACCCCACTCCTGCACCAACCTCATGTAAGTGAGTCTGAAGTAAAACTGTAAAACTCACTGACTCGAAGTAAAAGATATGTTTAATGTCTATGAACTGATGAACATTGACTAACAAATAATGGGATTGCATCCTTCAGAAGAAAAATAGCTTGTGGAGGGGAAGTTTGTGATGTGTGTAACCAGGGTCCAAAATAAAGCCTTGACACACCTGCCATTGGTGTGTGAATTGTAGTGGTCGACCAACATTGATTTTTAATGGAGTGGCCGATAGGCTAATATAATGCTATTTACTGGGATAGTAAATAACTTGTACATAAAATAGCTAAAAATGATATCCAATTTTATTTAGTACTATATTTACTCAGTTTCACACTAAAAAGATTTTGTGCATTGTTGCATTCCAAAATGTGTCAGACAGCTATTCATAACACAACGCAAGTACGCGTTGCATTGTCAACTTTGCTACGAGGGTCATTATAGTGAGATTTGTGTGAATTGACACCTACAGTGAGTTTTCTCTTTCAAGTCAACTGCTGTTATGACAGAGAAATATTTGAAAATAAACTTGCAAAGCAAGTTAAAGTCAATGCATTTATAGCAACTTCCTTAAACAATAAAGCATCCAGTTTAATGGCGCTGGCATTTGAAAGGAACTCTATCGACCCCTTGAGTACTGAGGCTTGTTCCTGCCACGGTAACACAAGAATGCATGTAAAAGCGGTCATGACATACTTTTCTTTTTTATATAATCTGATTATTTTCCCTGAGGTCCACTTACAATGTTAGTAAAGATTTTATTTATTTCTTGCTCCAAAACAGTCATAATTTAGTGACTTATTATCATGTTCCACACTGTCTATGGCCCACTGACATAAACACAAATTTTTCAGCTCTGTTCCTCAATTGTAAATGCCAAGTTATGATTAGCTAACATTGTGCAGCCCCTCGAAAACAGCCATATATATATATTTTAAACTCAATCAGAAGAACCAGTTGCACAAAGACAAAAACTATACTTTAGGGTTTACAAACAACACACACATAAGTACTGTTGGGTCCAACAGTGTTTTTAACTGCCCCATCTTTCAATAACGGTTCGTTTGCAAAGCTTGAGCCATATTCTGACTGGTTCACAAGCAATCCACGCTGATATGAGCCAAAACACATATGATATATGCTGAAATGAGCTGAACACACATACAATCCATGCTGAAATGTGCTGAACACATAATATAGTGTGAAATGTGTCACACACACAATCCTGTACGATCAAGAACTGTTAAACTTCAGCCGCTCTTTCCTAATATTAGGATGTTTCAACAGAGGCCAACAAAGACCTCCATCTAGTGCATGTTTACATACACTGATGAGCCAAAACATTATGGCCACCTGGCTAATATGCTTTTGGTCCTCTGCGTGCCGCCAAAACAGCACCGAGCCATGGACCCCTGAAGGTGTTCTGTGGTATCTGGCACCAAGACATTAGCAGCAGATCCTTCAAGTCCTGTAAGTTGCGAGGTGGAGCTGCCATGGACCAAACTTGTTGGTTCAGCACATCCCACAGATGCTCAGTCAGATTGAGATCTGGGGAATTTGGAGGCCAGGAAAACACCTTGAACTCATGTTCCTCAAACCATTCCCGAACAATGTGTGCAGCATGACAGGGTGCATTATCCTGCTGAAAGAGGCCACTGCCATCAGGGAATACCATTTCCATGAAGGGGTGTACCTGGTCTGCAACGATGTTTAGATAGGTGTCACGTGTCAAATTGATGTCCACATGCAGTGTTTTCCAGCAGAGCATTGTCCAGAGCATCACACTCCCTCCACCAGCTTGTCGTCTTTCCACAGTGCATCCTTGTGCCATCACTTCCCCAGGTAAACAACGCACGCGTACACGGCCATTCACGAGATTTAGAAGAACATGGGACTCATCAGGCCAGGCGACTTTCCACTGCTCCAAGGTCCAGTTCCGACGCTCACATGCCTATTGTAGGCGCTTTCGATGGTGGACGGGTCATCATGGGCACTCTGCGACAGCAGGGTGCGATGCACTGTGTGTTGTAACACATTCCTCCCGTAACCATCATTAAAATTGTATGTGACTTGTGCCACAGTAGACCTTCTGGCGGTTTAGACCAGATGGGATAGCCTTGGGTGCCCAACATCCTGTTGCCGGTTTGTGGTTTGTCCCTCCTCAGACCACTGTCTGAAGGTACTCGCCACTGCTGACAGGGAGCACCCCACAAGCCTTGCCATTTCAGAGATGCTCTGACCCAGTCGTCTGGCCATAACAATTTGGCCCTTGTCAAAGTCGCTCAGGTCTTTACTCCTGCCCTTTTCTCCTGCATTCAACACTTTGACTACGAGAACTGATTGTTCGCTTACCATCTGATCTACCCAGACCTTGACATGTGCCCTTTTTAGGAGAATATCAATGTTATTCACTTCAACTGTGAGTGGTCATAATGTTTTGACTCATAAGTGTAGACGAACAATTAAAAATAGTGCTGATCGGAGCAAGAACGTGTCCAGGATCCACTTATATATATATATATAGTGTGTGTGTGTGTATATATGTGTGTGTGTGTGTGTGTGTGTGTGTGTATATATATATATATATATATATATATATATATATATATATATACACACACACACACACACACACACACACACACACATATATACACTATATTGCCAAAAGTATTCGCTCACCCATCCAGATAATTGAATTCAGGTGTTCCAATCACTTCCATGGCCACAGGTGTATAAAATGAAGCACCTAGGCATGCAGACTGCTTCTACAAACATTTGTGAAAGAATGGGCCGCTCTCAGGAGCTCAGTGAATTCCAGCATGGTACTGTGATAGGATGCCACCTGTGCAACAAGTCCAGTCGTGAAATTTCCTCGCTACTAAATATTCCACAGTCAACTGTCAGTGGTATTATAACAAAGTGGAAGCGATTGGGAATGACAGCAACTCAGCCACGAAGTGGTAGGCCACGTAAAATGACAGAGCGGGGTCAGCGGATGCTGAGGCGCATAGTGCGCAGAGGTCGCCAACTTTCTGCAGAGTCTATCGCTACAGACCTCCAAAGTT